>NC_081827.1:201253418-201481093 GCF_030867095.1 Alligator mississippiensis | reverse complement strand
AGTAAAATATTCAGAGTAGTTCAGAATTGAATTGAGAGAGCTGACATCACAGAAAATGAGATTGTTGTAAATTTCAGCTAAAAGTAGGAGGTGTAACTGCTTTGCCAGCGTGCAAGTTTAAGAGGGAATGTTGCTGCCAGGTACAAAAACAGCATTCTTCACCAGAACTGCATCTTTTAATAAGTAATTAAGTTGATTTAGAAACCACCTGAATTATTTGAGCAATGTACTTTAAATGGAGCTGTTTCAGATTGAGATGTCCATGCTCCTATAAGTGTTGGTTTGCTTTATCTGATCAGATGGATACCGAAGATGCAAATTTGTGAAATGATACATCACCTCTGGTGCCCTCTGTTTAAAATGTTTTAAACTTTCCCTTCACCTTTTGCCAACAAAATTGTAAATAAAGACTGTCCACTTTAAAATCATTATGATGACTTTTTTGTTAGAGTGGGATTAATGTAAATACTGTATATTTCCATGATGTAATGAATTAATACTTTCCATCTAATCCTGATTCAGAAGTAATTTTTTGTGGGCTTCAGCTAAGTCTGTGGTTGGTTGTAGTTAGTGTTATATTCCTAGATCTCCAATTAACATATTTTTCTCTTTTCACTATGCCACCAAAAAAAATAATAAATTGAGAGAATTAACATTACAACACATAGGCAGAAGGCTGGGTAGGTTTGCACTTTACAGACTTAACTAAATCAGAGCTGTGTAGCATAAGCTTTCATAAACAGCCACTTGCTTCATCAGCATCTGTTAGTTCACTGCTTATGCTAAGCATCTCCATTTTCATTGGGGGCATTTATACAAGATGTTTGCTGCAGAGTTGACTAATTAGCTCTGCAGTAAATTGTCTCTGTGTTAGTCTCAGATGTATATCTACTCTGACTTCTGCTTGTCTTCATGCTTATACGGCTAACCACCTCTTTGCTAAATCTCATCTCCAGTTTTATTAAGTCCTGTTCCACCTCAACAATGATTGAATACTATCCAAGTTCTTCAGATCAGGGATCTTGTTTTCATGCATCCATAAAGTCTCTAGCAGAAATGGCATTATTCAAATAAAATAATATTGACTTCCTCCAAAGAAATCTGATACGATAAACATTGGTATCTTTGACCTGTAGAGGGCAGCAGTGTTAAGTAAATATGGCTTATAAGTAACCAAAAAATGTACTAATTTCCTAGAAATCCCCCCATCTCCTTACCTAAAAAAAACCCAAGGAGGCGGCATTGGTTCTGAAATGAAATGCACTATATTGTTAGTGTTGTATTTATTATACAGTTCATACAATTGTCAAAAAAAACCCAAGGAGCAGTAAACTCTGGTATTATGGGTGAGTTTGCGCAGATGTCTTGACAGTGGGAAGATTAGTTATAATAGGTTGCTGATGATGTTGCTGAATACCATTGCTAAAATAGCTACCATAGACATTTTTGCCCTTTTTTGGGATCTGTCTTTGTGTTGGAAGACTTATTTTAAAAGCAACAGGCAATGGCCTTTGAGATAGACGCCTAGTGAATTATGACTTTTAAAATGTAAATGTTTAAAGGAAAGTTTCAATGATCTAATTGTACTTTCCTAATTTTTCAGAAACTTTTCAACTATGATGATATATAAAGAGTGCTGATAGGTCTTTGGACTAATACTTGTCTGCAGGAGCCCGTTTAGAAATCAGGATGTCAAGAATGCGGTTTTCATTTGAATACAACATATGTAACCTGAGACAAAAGTAATTTAATCACTTGGTGGACTGAAAACACCTTCTAGTTGGTCTCATTTATTAAAATGAGCTTTTCTAATTAATTATGATGTCTACTAATACAGAACATTCTGTAATTCTTTCCATTTAATGTGAGTGGTAGTAATCTGGCTAGTTTCTACACTACTTGATGTATCTGATTAAAAAAAGAAAAGTATATTGAACTTTAAATCTTAAACATAAAGTGTCTGTTGTCATATTCTACTTATCAGTTCCTTGGTGCCAGCTATGTTAGTGCATTTTCTGGCAGTGTAGTTAGTATCTGATGAGTAATTCTACAATGCAAATTTATCCTAGTAATTTTTCAGCTTGTCTGGATGGCATATCTTGGTAGGTAGTAGCCTACCTAGCTGACTTCTGTTCACTCAGTGTGTTACTATGCCCCTTCTCTGGCTCATACAAATTCTTTAACTGAATTATTAATTTACACATAATGAAGATGAAGTTTGTTATCTTCCAGACTACAGATCCTTTCAGCTTGTATTGTCAAATACTAACAGTTTCCGTTTTTTCCTTCCATATATAGTTAGTAAATTAAGGGCTTGTTATGAAATGTATTGTTACATAGAAAATCAAAGGTGCCCTTTGTTCTGAACTAAAACTTGTATACCTGTATAAAAAAAAAAGAGCAGACTTTAATTTGTTACTTTACAATTCATCTTTAAGGCTGAACTTGACTGTTCTTGCTGTGTAGAGCATGATAGAGTATCTGAAAGTCTAAAAAGGGTAGCTTGTTTGTAGAACTCATTGCCTACACTAAAATTGTCAAGGTGTTGGACTCTTCAGCCTGAGGAAAAGAGGACTGAGGGGCCCTGGTAGCAGCTTACTGCTATACTAGGGTAGTACATCAAGGGCTCAGTGAGCAACTGTTCACCAGGGCACCCAAGGGGAAAACTAGGAGTAATGGCCACAAACTCCTAGAAGATCGATTCAGGTTCAACATTAGGAAAAACTTCTTCATAGTCAGGGTGTCCAGACTGGAATAAGCTCTCTCCAGAGGTGGTGCAATCACCTACCCTGGAAATCTTCAAGAGATTAGACAGTCACCTTGCTGGGGCCACCTGACCCCCAGTTATCTTTCCTGCTTGGTGCAGGGGGCTGGCTGGACCCAATGAACTTCTGAGGTCCCTTACGGCCTTCCAATTTATGAACAGCCAATGACCTATACCCTATATTAACAGAAATATTAAGACTTGGCAACTGAAAGGTAACAACTCTCTGCTTTATTGTAAATATACCTAAATAGAGTATTGGCTTCTGTAGAATTGCTGTGATGTAAAAAGCTAAATTTGTCTTTGGAAATGTTAGGTACTAAATCTATTTTTAGCCAGAGTAACCACCAAGTCTAATGCCATGCATAGAGGTAAGTAGGATGTCAAGTTGTTTAGTAAGTTCCAAAGTTTTGTGAACTACTGCATAAATAACAATCTAGCCTAGGAAACTAGGTACCAGCACTGGGTAAATTATGTGAAATGTCAAAATAAGCAGGCAGAACTTTCCAAAAACTGTAAGAGCAAAGCATTCAAATTAAAGTATTACTAGAATATTTTATTTGCACTAAATATCTAAACTGCATGTTTCCCTTCAAAATTAAACCCCTTGGTGCCTACCTGACTTTGAGATGCAAGCTACCTGCATGATTAGTTGAAGACAATAGTAGGTGCATCTGTTCAGGGCCTTGAAAGTCCCTGGATTTTGAAGGCAGTAATCATTCTTAGATAATGAAGGAACATTTTTCTGACCATGGGGAATTATTCTTAACCATGCCTTTTTCTTCTTTTCCCTATTTGCGCTGCTTGTCTCGTGTGTCTTTGCTCTGGTTTGTATGTCCTAACTTGTTTCACACATTCAAAGAAAAATATAGAAGTGAATTTGAGAATTGTACCTTTAACTTCCTTACACAGATTAACACCCAACTCGTGAAAATCAAATGTAACAAAGTATTTTTCAATCTCATATCTTGTACAAAGTAAGACAAACCTTTCTCAATGTGGTGGCTTTACATGAGATATTTACTCTGGAGTTGACTAATTAGCTCTGCAGTAGATCATCTCTGTGTACAGGTGTGGAGCTATTAGGCCAGAATAAACCAATTAACTCTGCTGTAGGTTAGTACTGTTTGATAAACTTATAGTAGAGTTATTTACTCCACTGCAACATATATGTAGATGCTGACCAGAGCTGGCTCGGGCACAAGGGTGCTACAGTGCAGATCTGCCTGCCAGCTAGCCCCGCATGGTAGCATGTTTGTACCTCAGCCCCTCCACAGCTTGTTGAGCCAGGTCAGAGCTGCCCCAGGCTGGCAGACTGACCCCTGGGGCTCCCTGCCAGCTATGGCTGCATTGACCTGACTCAACATGCTACAGTCCTGGGCGCACATGTAAATGCTGTGTCCACAAGCAATAAATGCCAGCATTGCATTGCGTTGATTGCACGTGTAGATGTGCCCAGTGATCCATGGGCAGTTAAAAATGAGTATAGACCTTTTTTGATTTCTCTTTGCTTCATAGAAACTACGTATAATTTTGCAAACTAGCATTGATGCAACACGTGCCTTATTTTTTAAGTGCCGTTCACCATGTTGATTTTACCTAGATAGGCTATTGTTCTGGTCTTTATGCTCTTAATTTCTCTGATACAAGCTGAATAACCTTGAATTAAACTCAGATGTAGCAAATTGAGGCATGATAAAGTCATGTTCAAAGGAATCTTATGATGCCTCTACAGTTCATTGAGTTAAAAGAAAAGCTAAAAAGGTAATGTATATCTTAATGATAAAAGTAGTTCTTCATTCTTTGTTCCACAATAGATTCCTTTACATGGGCTCTTCATTCTATTCAGTTTTTCTAGCTCTGCATATGTCAGGTGTTCTTACTCTTTTGGCTCTTGTGTTCATCTACATTAATTATATTTAGTTTATATTTTAGAGAATGTTATACTCACTGGCCCACAAATGTGTAATTTTACATTCTTATATTCAGTATGTTAAAACCAGTTCCATCAATGAATGGTCAGTCTCTTGGCACTTGTCTTTTTTTACGTGCCCAGGAAATGCGGTCATTTTTCAAAAACTGTAAAACATCTCATACTCCTTGTAGAACAATTACATCAGCCTACACTTAAAAACCATGAGGCATATACTCAAATGCTACACCCTAGAACTTTTTCAGTGAAAAGCACTTACCAGAATTTTGAATGCTCAAAAGTACTTTTGTTGAGTTTTTCACCACAAATGCACTTTAGAACTTTGTGCAGCACAACAGGAAGAGGTGTAGACTGATATTTCAAGTAGAGAGTTGACCATAGAAGCATGGTTTGGTAATGAAAAACAAAGATGACAATTTAATTAGAGTTTGACCAAATTTCCTGTAACCTCTGTCCCTTTTTTTAACCCTAATTATAATATGGGGGAAGCAGTATCTAACAAGGAATTGAGCCTTAATTCATTGTGTGAAAACACCTGTCATTTACCTATCAAACACCTGTCAGTGTTCCCCATCATAGGATCTCTCTTGCGTCATAAACTGGGTAATGTATTGCAGATGTACAACTTAATGCTCTACTGTGGCTGTATAGATAGCATGCAGTTTTCTTTAAAGAAAAGCTGAAGGAAGCGATGTCTTTCCTTACATAATCACATTGTCTTTGCAAGTAGGCAAAATCACTCTACAAAAGTTGACAAAACCTTGGAAGATACACTTTTGAAGGCAAAACTAAACAAATTATGCTTGGTTCAAAATGTCCTGGGGCCCAATTCATTATTTGTGTAAAGGTGTGGCTCTAGCCAAAGTGAAGTAAAAATATCTCGTTATCCCCATGTGCAGAAGCACAACTTTCTATCCAAGCCTCTCTGCATAATCAAAGTCAATACCCCTATATACCTCGTTTTCCAGTTTATAAAAAGGAGTTAACTTCTTTGAACATGCTGTGTGGAAATAATTTTGAAAAAACAAATTCCTTTTCCAAAACAGCTGCGCCCTTTATGGGCACTATTAATCTTGTGTTTAGTTTGTAGCAAAGAAGTGTTTACTTTGTCAGTAATATTGCATTCTTGGTGCCTGATCCGTAGTGTAGTGAAATAAATGGGATTTGTTCCATTGATACTTAGGATCAGGATGTTACTTGTGTCTCTTTGGTGGCTTACATGATAGTTCAGTAAGCTAGTATGTGTCATTCAGAGATAAGGAATGATCTGATGTTTATTTTGGTAATATGCTACAAAAAACATGCAACAAGCAATTCTTTCAAGTGTTTATATATATTTTTTTCCTTTTCAAAGCAGAAACTAAAGTTTTCCATTCAGGGAAACAGTGGAATTAACTATAGAGAGTAGGGAACACATACAAATTCCAAACATCACAAGGTGGAAAGATCCTTCTTTATTTCTAATACAGTTGTATTAAGATAGTTCTATTTGTTTAAAACTTATCAATATGGCTTGGTCTGGTAAATCACACTCATCTCTGTAGCCATCTTTGGTCACTCAGCACTGTCAAGAATAGAAGATCTTTGCTCCAATTTATGTTTACCGTGTCTTTATATAGCACTTAAAAGTACTTAGAGCTTTTGTCAGTATTAGAAATTATATTATCTTTCCTTTTGGTTTCTAAGTAAGTTTCTATGTAAGTGAGGAAGTAAGTTTAGTTTAATCTTGTCTTTTCTTTTTAATTTGTTTCCATTACTTCAATAGATGCTCTGTTCTTTTCAGAAAGCTGCTGTTGTTGATATGAGCCGGATGACAGTATGGCCCTGATATGCTCATATTCTAAAGGAGGTACTGAATATTATCAAGAGGGCAGGATATATTTGTTTTTAATGAAGAAGTGCTTAGAGGAAGGTAAAGAAAATGAGCAGCTACATTGTAAATGTAGAAAATACAAAAATGTAAGTATATATATTTGGAATAATTTGGGAACAGTTAGTTTAAAAACACCCCTCCCTCCCCACCACCAAAAAAGGACTCAAGTGCATTCAACTGGGGGTATAGAGAAATAACAATAAGGCGACAGAAAAGAAGGCAGAAAAGAGTGAAAGAGCAGAAAAAATTCCACAAGGAAAAGTGGGTGAGCACCAAAGGAAGATGCACTGAGAAACTCTTTTCAGTTTTGTAGAATTCTTTGTACTTTATTGTTCACAGCAAGTGAATCCTAGGCAGCAGCAGCATCTATATATAATAATTTGGTCTCTATGGGTTAAATGTTTCAAATCCTATTCCTAATCTGTGTGCATGTGTCTGTCCAGCTCAAAAATATAAGACATCTGAGATAATTTAGTTGACATGGGCAAGATGTGGTGGAGTAACTAAATCAGAGGGAGGCCTCGTTTGAAAATCCATGGTTCTGTTCCAAATAAATTAACATTACAATAACTTCATTCCTGTGCTAGAGTTTGGGCATGTATCAGATAATAGTGCTATTAGGAATTCTTGCAATTGTTAGACTTACATCACATTTAGATAAGAAAGGAAATGCATTTTTCTGATGTGTTAAACCTTTTGTTTATTACTCTTACATTTCATGTGTAAAATTGAGCATACAGTTTGAAAAGAACAAGTCTTGGTCAAAAGAACATAACAGAACAGTCAGTCCTTGAAAATATTTGATGGTCCAAGCTGCAGAGAAAACGACAAAGAGAAAGGCCTATAGAACAGAAAGGGATGTAGCTTTAGGGAGTGAAAGTGGGCAGTTAGTTTCTACTTCAAAAATGCAGTGGAGTATACAATCAAAACCATAAATGCTATTTTGACTGCATGATATCCATACAAAACTTAGTCGCACTTTATCAGTAAACAGGTAATGTGCAAGAGAAATCATTCATACGGCATGAAAATAGAGGTTTGGGATTTCACTCACCCACCATGCTGTATAAAATAAAAATAATTTGTAGGGTACTTGCCATTTTATAAGCTTACAAAGCACATGTGGATAATTCATGGGATTTAGTAAACTATTTATCCCCTGTAATAAGTGTCTCTCCCTAGCAATTCTCTAAAGAAAAAGCATCAGAAATTTAGATTAGCTGCTTCTTTATATCACAGAAAATTCTCTACATCTGCAACTACTAGCTGTTGCCAGCACTAATTTGTCTATTCTTCTTTTGATGTGTGAAGGAGTTACAAACATTGATTCTTCCAAAGGGACGAGACCCAAGAACAAGAGAACAAACTTGATTACCCTGCCAGCTATCATGAAGGCTCTTCTTCGGTTGTTTTCACTAATATTAGGATGCACGTTGATCAGATTAAATAATATATCTGCTTTTTTAATGTGCACCAGTGTTGTGTTCTGTAGGTGGTTCTGTCTGCTATGCTTGGGTAAATACTATGAAGAGAGGACAAAGGTTATCTTTTGCACATAAAGGATCAGGGGATTCGGGTTTTTGGTTTGAAACATTTCATAAATTGCAAAAATAATGAGCTTAATTCTGAGTCTCAGCCCTCTCAGTATATTGTCTACTTCCCAGAAGGAATATATCTACAGCTCTTTGCTTATGCTAGGTCCAGAGGCCTGTGGATGATGGCCGACCTGATTGGAAGAAAGATTGCCTTTTACTGATCAAAGCAAAACGTTTAAAAATATTTAATCATTAAGCAACACGAAGCCTTTTCAAGATAAAATTGTGGAAAAAAGGGGTCTGGCAGCTCTAACATCTATTTGCTTTTTAGTTGGGTCTCTTCTCTGAATCCCTTTAGCTTTGGAGTTAAGAGTACAAAAATCTTTGGTACAATGGGATTTTACAGGCTGAGTTTCTGAGATGCCCCTGTAGAGTCATGAAGCCCTTCAATGATCCCTGTCGGCTAGGAAATAGCTCTGCATTAGCATATTTTTCCTCTGTTGTTTCCTCAAGCCTAATTGCTCTCTTTGTAGTATTATTTCTTATTTGTGTTGTAGCAGCAGCTTTATTTTAATTAGCCACTATCAAGATGAAAGCACCCTCAAAGAGGAGAGGGTGGAGTCTTTGTGGCTCACTAACTTGAGGGACCTTCCAAATTTAGTTTTATTCATCATAGGACATTTAGTAAGAATTAATTTTGCAGTGAATGAGCACTGCAAACCAGATATGAAACGAGGCATGATGTGTGACTGTATTGTAAGAAGAGTTAATATGAAACAAATATAATCCTTCTGTTGTTATCTAAAAGAAGCTATTGCAATAGAACAGCACTTATACATAACAAACAGTGCCAGAAAAAAACCCATAGATATTATCCATACATGAACATAACAGGAAAAAAGTGGCACTGCAGAAGACAGCAATGCCAGCTGGCACACTTTCATGCATCAGAACAAAGAAGAAAGGGCATATTCCAGAAAGTACCCAAACCTCGCACTGACTTCAACAATTTCCATATGCAGAGAGCTTCTGGCACTAGTCTGTTTCTTATTTCAAAAGCATATACATGGTGGGTGCCTGGAAGAGCCATTCAGAACACTTATTTTAATGACAACAGATAAAACAATACTTGGTGCTGTTGCTCGCAGATGTTCTTGCTGACGTTGAATATGTTTGTCAATATATTTTTCCCAAATGGTAACTTTTGTTTGAAATATATATATTCATGTTGAGTATCTTGAAATCTCATGTTTGTAAATTGTTGGGGGGGGGGGTGTCCTTAATTGCTCCAAGAGAGGACCGTGAGTAGGACTTGATGTAAACAAAATTGTACAGTGGAGAGAAAGGAGTCAACAGGATGCATATTTAGGTAGGCCTGAGGAGACTGCCATTCATTATTTAAATTCCAATGGTGAAGAAGAGAATACTGTCTAGAAGAGTTCAAGAATATTTTGGGACTTGTGGAAAGGGAAGAGCTGGATTGACAGGGAGGGATTAATATAGTTCTAAATAGGACAGAGGTCAGCAACCCCAGGCACATGTGCCAAAAAGCATGGCAGGTAAAGCCACTTTGTTTGGCACGTCACAGCTGGCTCAGGCTCTGGGCAGTCCCCTACCACCTGCCACAAAGTCCAGGCTGCTTGCAGCAGGTAACGGGGAGGCTGCAAGCAGCTGCACTGGGGTCCATGGAGCCCTGGCCAGGCTTACTGCCAGCAGCAGGTGCACACATGCCTCAGATGGACAGTGTGGAAGGGGCCAGGGCTGCACTGCCACAATGAGGATTGGGCCCCTTGTGACCTCCGCCATGCCATCCTCTAGCATGCCAACATTTTACAAGTCAAGTCTGTGGGGCTTTTGGCACTCTGCCCAAAAGTGTTGCTGACCCCTGAAATAGCATTAACTTTGCCTTCACGTATTTACCCACTTTGAAGGGTATAAGGGTAGCAGCATTGTGAGAAGAACATTTGAGAAGTAGTTAGCCATATTGGTTTCAAGTAAGGCAGAAGGCAGGGCAGGGTGGCACCCTATTGACTAACTCATTTGAAGAGGCATAAGGTCTCATACACGACAGCCTTCTTCATCAGATGCTATCTGACAAAGTGAGACACTGCTGTGGTGACAGAATCTCAGAAAAACAGTAAGGAAGGGTTCTCTCTCCATTGGGTGGGCCAGAATACAAGATCTCAAACTTTTCATAATATGGACTAATTATTAATATAATATTATTTCTGTTTGTTATTATATGTTCTTTCCTGTGAAAATCAAGTGGTTATTTATAATGGGAAGTATCATGTTAAGAAATGCATCTGTGTGTATATATATATGTAACTGTCTTCAATGCATGTATTTTGTCTTTTGGGAAAACAAAGACAACCATGATGTCCCTCTCTTTTTATCATTTCACTTCTTTTTATCATCATCTTGAGACAGGGAAAACCAGTTCCATTTACCTCTCTCTTTCCACAGGGAGTAGTGGCTGAGAAGTATCCATGCTAGGATTTAACAGTCTGGGGCCTAACATCACTTGAAATCCTCACATGAGTTATTAGTGCTTCCTGAGTCAGGGGGGGCACATGCCACCCCCCTCCCCCCCCCCCCCGTGGCCAGTCAGCAACTGGGGGGGTGTCCCCTGCAGCCAATCTCACCAATGGGGGGAAGGGGTCCCCCCATGCTGATCACACAGATCTGGAAGTGCCAGCAGTGCTAAGCTTGGTGCCCCCACTCCCTGGCCAGCGCTCACAAGGGACTGGTGCTCTCGCCTGCCCCCCTGCCCATCATCTAACTGGGGAGCACTGGCTGTCAGGGGGTACACCAGCACTCTCAGGAGGTGCACATGCACCCCCGTACACTCCCTACACGTCGCCACTGGATCCTCAAGCTTTATAGAAATGCCATGGTTCTATCCCCTTCTTTTAAGTACAAACCTATTCTCTTGGGACAGGAGAATAGAAAGGTTTCAGGGTAGAAACTTTTGGAAACCTATCAGGGTAGAAACTGCTTGAAGAGCCTTTGAAATCTTGAAGAGCCTGACCAGGGCTCCACAGACCCCAGTGCAGCTGCTTGCAGTTTCCCCACTGCCTCAAAAGTTCTTCAAGCAGGTTTCACCCTCCTTAGTGTTTTACATGGAGCTGGGGAGCATTTTGCTCATTATGACTATGGACAACTTTCTTCTAGTCCATTGGTTCCCAACCTCGGGGCGTGGCCGTAATCGGGGTGGCCCTCAGTAGGGTCATGAATGGTGGCTCCCCCGGGCTGCTGCTGCTGCACTCCACTCCCAGCAGCCCCTGTGGCACCAGGTCAGGAGGTCCTGTTCATGGCCAATTTAGGGTTGCAGCAAAAAAAAGGTTGGAAACCACTGCCTAGCCTATCCCAATAAACTAATACAATGAAAGCACATTGCTATTACACTATACTCAGTCCTAATACTTTTAAATAAAATGGCAGCAATGGTATAGAATCATCAGTCTTTCTCCTAAAAGTTGCTAATTTGTTACATTATTTTTGTTACTGCTTCTCTATTGGTGTAAAAAGTATCTTTAATAATTCTTTTTTAAAACATTTTTTTTAAATCTATGGAAGAATGACACAGTACTGCCAAGGCAGAATTATTTTTCAAGCCTGCAGGCATGCCCTTCAGAGCAGATATTTAATGAAGGGCATGAGTTATGAGGACTTAATTCTGGCCAAAGCAAGGAACTCATTTTGAAGCCTGCAGATTTTTGTCTGAAACAGTGTGAATCCCACTGGAAATAAAGTTCTTGTAAGCAAATCTTGCTTTACTGAAACCAAAGAAATAAAATGGGAAATGGAGTCACTTTGCTTCAATATAAATCAATAGCTGACTATAATCAAGGTATCAATTAAAAAAACTCACTGCAAATCCTTTTCACTGGCTTTGGAAACTTTCAAGTCGCTTCTGGCCTCATCTACATAGCCAGCCACACCTTAAATGACGTTATTAGACTAGAGGTTGACATAGCATAAAGTGCCATCCAGTCATTGCCCTGAAAAGATTTATAGTTAATCACTATAAATGTGTTTTAGCTCCTAAGACTCACAGATTCCACCAGATTCTAACACATGTTCAAGGGCATTAGTCAAGCAGCTGAGTGAGGTACTGCAGATCTGGTAAGTCCCTGTTAGCACACCATAGCTAACAGCATTGACACAGTGGTTCCCAGCTTTCCCTTCCACCTCACTGCTGATATGATTCTCAGATATTCTGCACCAGCTGAAGAGGTCTGTGGGGGCTTCTCAGTAGATATAATACAAGAACCATGAATGTATCTGAGATAAGCCTTTCTCCATTCCATAAAGTCATCCCATTCAAGCTATAGCAAAGGCTTGCCATTCATGAGTATGGCATCTGCCTTGGTTGGCAAAGTCATGAAGAAGTCTGATCTCTTCAAACTAAGATTACTAATGCTTTATCCTTTCTTTTTCCTGCCACAAATACAGTAAGCAGATCAATCCTAGAAAAACAAAAAGTACTCCCTCAGTGCCACAGAGTACTCCCTACTGTCTACTCTCCCTTTCCTTAGCAAGCTTATAAGGTTCTGCTATTCTATCTGTCCACAGCCAGTATCTGGGATGCTATCCACAGAATGTTAAGGCAGGCAGCAGTTTTGGAATTCTGTATTAGGAGTGGGTTTGTAAATAGCAGCATGTCCAAGAAGTGTTATCCACTAGGGCTGTGCAAAGCTTCAGTCGCTGCTTCAATTCGGCAGAGATTCAGCCTGAATCTCCAAATCCAAATGAAATCAGGAGACCCTTGAATCTCTCCAAGTTGATTTGGAGAGCTTTGAAAAGATTCAGAGATTTGGACATAGACACAGCTTTAAATGTGTTTTATGCATACCTCTAGGTACCAGGCAGCTCGTGAATGCTGAGGTGGTGGGGAAGATGGAGCGTCCCACAGGAGTGTGTGTGGGGCGGGGGGTTCCTAGTGCACTCAGCAGACCCAAAAGTGGACCAGAAGCACTTCCAGTCCACTTCTGAGTCCATTGGGGAGCATGCTGGGGGGACCCTGAACCTCCCTGGCTTGGCGACTGGTGCCTTCTGGGTCTGGGGGGACACCTAGGGTCCCCCCATGCCTGATTGCCCAGCTGGGGAGGCGCAGGGGGGCCTCCTGCGTGCTTGGCAGCAGACCCGGAATTGGACTGGAAATACTTCTGGTCCACTTCCGGGTTCACCGCTGAGCACGTGGAGGACCCCGCCCCACGCTTCTGTGGGATGCTGCATCCACTCCACCTTCACAGCATTCATGAGCCATGCCTGGTACCTCGAGGTATGTAGAAAAAACATTTAAAGCTGTGTCTATGGCTGAATCGCTGATTCTCTGAATCAGCATCAAATCTTTGGATTCGGCCAAATTGAATTGGGATAGTGACCCAAATCAACAAATCGAATCACTGTCCCCGAATCAGGCTGAATCCAAATTGAATACAGCCCATTTCATACACCTCTATTATCCACCCCCACCAACAGAAGACTGCTCCATGTTGATCTATTCACAATTTTATGTGGTTATGTTCTTTCACAGTTGCTGCAATACATGACAGGCAAACAAGAATACAAGGACAGACATAGACTAGCAAAGATGAATTCTCTCCATTTTACAGATAAAAGGATAATTCACAGAACATGAACTATTCCATCCTAAAACACAGGCAGATGTGGTAGATACAAGAGTCAATTTTTATTGGGCACTGATCCAGCAAAGTTTAATTAATGTAAGCAATCCTGTTGAGTCCTGTCAATCCCTAATTATTAACTATTCATGTGAGTAAAGATTTGCAAGTGTAGATCCAAAAGGTGAGGAAAGACATAACTCTTGAACTGTTCCAAGAATGGTACTGGTTGGGAACTGATTCACAAGTGTCCACAGTCAGAAGTGTCTGCACACGCACTGCTAAACATCCTATGTAGAACACTTACCTTTTAGGGATTGCGCTGTTGTCAAAATGCCAAAAGGGGGTGGTAGAGTACCCAGAACATACCTTCCAGGGAGGAGTGGAGTGGTTGCCAGTTGTTAGGGGGCTGTATGGCCCTCTACTTGTGGTTCTTGGGGGTCTGCATGCCTTAGGGGCTTCCCAAGATCTCTGTGGTTTTTCAACCCCTGGCTTGAAAGCCATGTTAACAATTTCACCTCCCTGCTAGACCTTGTAGTCCAGGGGCATCCAGACAAGTGTGGCCATGCGGTGTGGCCATGCAGTATGTGGTGCCACAAACACTTCTGCGTTCTGATTCCCCATGTTGCAAAGGCATGCTCCCATGCGTGCACTGCTCTGCTTTTTTTTTCCCCGTGAGTTTTTCTGACCCCTGGATATCCAGAGGTTGAAAAAACCTGTGAAAAAAAGAGGAGAAGCATACACAGACAGCACATGCCACCCAAAAGCAGAGCTGGGCCACCTAGAGCCGTGCTGCAGCTGCCACCCAGGCTCTGCACAACAGAATCACCGCTGCTGCAGCCCCAGGAGGCCCCCAAGTAAGGCTGCTGGGGCCAGCCCAGTGCTGGCCCCAGCCTCCCTTACCCCACCTGAGCTAACTTACCATGTGTCAAAGCACATGTGGCACAGGCATTCCTCAGGGACAAGTAGTGGCGGCACAAGGTGTGCCACCACTGCTTGTCCCCAGGGAACCAAATGTCCACGCTCATCTGGATGCAGCCCAGGGTGCCAGACTCATTTGGGTTAAGGGAGAGCAGCTCCCACTGCCCCTGGCAACCTTTCCACTCCCCCTGGCCTCAAATTAATTTTCCAAATGCTAGATCAGTCCACACCTAAAAGCAGCAGCTCCTAATGGAGAACAGAATTTAGTTCTCAAAACAAAATGGAATCAGCCATTTATACCGCTAAGATCTTTAGAGAGTCTAAAATAAGTTAGAATTAAAAAAGGGTCAAAGATATGCCTGCAGTTGCTCATATTCCAGACTTTGTTTTCTTTTTTTTTTAATCAAGATGTGAGACCAGTCTTTTCACTCACTGGTTAACATCGTTTTTATGACTGAACATCTTAGTCAGCTGATAACTGTAATCCTAACAACAGAGATGCCAAGGAAGTAAGCAAGCAGGCACATAATTTGTCTGTTTACTGTCTGCAGCACAAATTTACTGACTATAGCTCATTCTGGACAACTTGAGCAAGCAGGAAAAGAAAACAGCAAACTACACCTTCAAGTTTGGTGATATGGTGCTGTTGCTTGCAAATATTAATTTTAAAAACTATGTATATTCAGACAGCAATCCCTCTTATTGTTCTGTCAGATTTAATTACTCAGCACAAGCAGCAGAAAGAGTAACTCAGCTGTTTTCTAACCCAGTGTTTCTCAACCTTTTGTTGTATCAGGACCCATTTGTAAACATTGATGGCCAGACCCGACCCAGTAAATAAACTAAGTAAAAAAACAGCCCTCTGGCCCTGCTGGTGCCCTTCACACCCAACCCCTCTTCCAGCCCTGCTGGGGCTACTCACTCCCAACCCACTGCCCCCCATCCTGGGAGGCAAGGCTCATTGCTGCCCCACCTCTGCTGGGATCAGCTGTGCTGTCAGCAGTGTGAGGAGTAATGGATGGGAGGGCCATGCTGCCCTCACCTCCTCCTGCCACTAGCTGCTTTCATGGCCCAGCTGCTGCTGCCACTCCTCTCAGGCTGCCCACACTGCCCACCACCTCACCTCCCCTTCGGGGTAGAATCACGGCCCAAGTGGAGTGGCAGCAGCGGCCAGGTCATGGCAGCAGGTAGCATATGAGTAACCAAGTAGTTGTAAAATTTGCAGCCTAGCATATGAGTGGCTGGCAGTGGGAGGAGGTGAGGGCAGCATGCTCACCCCTGTCTGTTACTCCTCATGCTACTAGTGGTGCTGTTAGCGCGGGGATCCCAGTGATGGCAGCAACGAATCTCTTTGCCCTTCTGCACTGAGTCCTGCAAGCTGGGCTGCTGGGCCATGGAGGCGGCTCCTGCCCATGCCAGTCTGTCCAGACTACAGCCCTGTGCCTGCTGTGGGTGCACAAATCTGGAGTGGGCACATGCTCCCTCCATGCCCCCCCAATACATTACCTGTGCCACCCCCACCGCCCCAACCTGATGTCTATGCCCCGTCCCACCCCAGAGGGGGAAACTACAGGAGCTGCTCTCCATGCTGTGTGTATGTGTATGTGCATGTGCATGTGCATGTGATACCCCCTGCCTGTTCACCCTCCTCCCACTCTCCCAAGCCCCAAACAGCCCCTTGCAGGCTGGAACTCTGCTAGGCTGCGTGGGGAAACCCACAGATTCCCACATTTTTCTCCTTCAAAAGAGAATCCATTTTTTAAGTTTGTTCACAACCCTTTTGTATATTCTTGTGACCCACTTTTGGGTTGCGACCCACAGATTGAAACAATGCCCTCTCCTCCCCCTTTCTTTATTGCAGGTAACCCACTGTCAGACTTGCTTTGATCAAGGCACAGACAGTAGTATTAACGGTTAAGAGACCAATAGAAAACCTGACGTGGCCCTAAACCCCTCTGTTTTCCTACTTTTCCCAGGTCTGGGGAGAGGGTAATAATACCATATAAGGAGATGTAGTTACACCCTGAAACTGTCTAGACTGATTGACTCTGATTGTATGCGAATTAAGGCCAGATGGTAATGACTCTGGGATTTCCTTTAGTTGTACTGGTGACTCAACTTGGTGGGAGAGTAGGAGCCTTCATGTGCTGAGTCAGGAGAGGAACAGGCTTTAATTTAATTGCTTACTCCCTTTCATGCAACTCAAAACAAAATGGTAAAAGCATACACATGAAAGCTAAAGAAGGAATTCTTCAGTAAGGAAGCAACATGGACTGAAGTAGTTAGATAAATATCTCTAGAGATGAGTCAGCCTGCCAGTGACTTTATCTAATGCCTCATATAAGCACTAGGTGGAATCACATACCTTTTCTCCTAATTAGTTTTCATTAGCCTTTGAAAGCCACTAACAGGAAGTCTCAAAGATAAATATATTATTTAGCATAATAAGCCACTCTGCTACTTTGGGAAAAAAAAACATTAATCAATGGTTGGACAGTTTTAAAGGGACACAGACAACTTACAAAGTCACACTCCCTTACCTTAACTGTTTACCTATAATTGCTTTAATAACAGCCCAAGCAAAAAATAAAAGGATTATTTTTCTATTATTTCAGTTAATTTACTTTGTGCATGGACTAAGATTTGACAACTGTTTGGTTACTTGGTTTCAGCTATACATTCAGATTACTGAGCTTTTTTTTAATTTTTACTCAAAGAAACAGAGAACTCTTGTCTTCATAAAAAGCAGGAAAATTGACAGGGCTTTACTGACAGTCACTGCTAAAAGTGCTCACTCTCCTTCTGTTTTTCTTATTGCACTCTGATATTGGTGTCCTTTTAGATAAATTACTATCCAGTAGTAAAAGCAAATCAGTGCAAAGCTCTATTCCCAGCTGGCTGGCTCCTAGTATTCATGAAGTCCTCCAACTTGGGCAGAAACCACTCAAGCTCTTTATACGGCTAGCAAGCCAATCGCTAGCCGTCACGTGGGCATATATTAGAATCGGCCAATAATGTGGCACAAATCCTCATACAAATGGTGGGAACTCCTTGCACCGTGCATTTCTTAGATGCAAAAGAAATGCACCATGCAAAGAAAGTTTCAAATTGGCGGGAAATTCTCCGTTGCACCAGGGTTCTCTTCTGTAGCAGAAAACTCCACTGTGCAAAGAAGTTGCAATTTAGCGGGAAAAATAATTTAGCAGTGCCGAAGCATACACAAACAAAAAATCACAACTTTGGGTTGTGACACTCTTCAATTGTGTTTTAACAAGATGCATGGAGAGAGAGAATAATACTTTTCCCATTTAAGAAAATGCTGTAAGACTGTCTCTGTAGGGAAAATAAATCAAAATATTTTTATTTTTGCTCCTTGTATAGTTGTGTCTGCCTGTGCACTTAACAGCATGCCAGTGTAAATTCAGGACACCCTCTTTGTAATCACAGGTACTAGACACTACATGAAAGCTTATATTCTAAAGACACAGGCTACCTAAGAAGAGTCCTGCATGGCAATGTGATTTAAAACAAATCCCTCCTAAAATCCCAGCTGTAATGCAAGGTAAGAAAAATAAAGTAAGGAAAAGAAGCATTTCTTAAGGAAACAGACTATACAACCCAGGTTAAATGAATAAACAGCTCATTAGGATTGACAGCTGCAGTCACCTTCTACAGTCTCTAAGTAGAAAGAGGTGTATCTATTTTGGAAGAAACAGTTAAGGCATAAAATACAGATATACAAGCCAAAAGGATCATCACCCTTTTTATTATTTTTCCTTTTATTATATGTTTTAAATGACACAACTGAAACAAGAAATCCCTCTGCCTCTTATTTTCTTCCACTTGCAATCTTTTTCATTGACAACTTCTTAAATTTACTTAGAGGTCAAATGTTGTTGTTTTCTATAAGGAAGGACAGAATAAACCTTCTGATTCTTAGTAGGCTACATTACTTTGCCTTATTAAATCCAGAACTGATTCAGAAACTATTTAAAGATCACGATTATCTCGACCTTTATCTCCACTTTTAATCTACTATAGACTGTCTTGACTTCAAAAATGATTTAATATACCTGTTATTATTTATCTGCTAGATGGTCTCTACCCTGTCTTCTAATATTGATCAGCAGTTTTTCTCTGTAATGGATGCTTGCATTATGAGGGCAGACAGACAGACCACTTGAACCATTCCAAGTATGTCACTGGAAATCAGATCACAGTTGTCTCAGTTTTGTGGTGTCCTCATGTATGCTGCAAAGACTCTTAGCAGAACAGTCACCTTTTAGGCACTGATGTGCTTTCAAACCGACAGCAGGGGTCCAGTATGCCCATAGCGGCGAATGCCCATCTTCCTCAATATTCCCTGAGCAGGAGAGGAATTCCTCAGTTGGCTGGACACCAAGGAAGAGGAAGACGACCTCAATTACCCACAACTGTAGTTTTCTGATTCCCGCTAAGGAAAGGGCAGCAATATTAAAATGAATAATTCCATAATACTTAAAGATTAAGATAATGTGAGTTTCAGATCTGGAGATTTAAGGCCATAGGATTTGTGCGACTGGTCCATCTAGTCAAGTATCCCTTTCTGTCAGGGATACTACTCTGGAGGAAGATGCAAGAAAATGATGATGAGAAAACATCTGTTCCTAAGAGAAATTCTTAAATCCATTAACTCTTTTCTTTTTGTCTAATGTAACTGTAGATTTTTTTATCCACATAAATCCCCAATCCTATTTGAATTTGCTAAACTGGTGCAAGTCTGTGAATTTGGGTTCCACCTTACTTATACACTACTTTGTTTTTTTAGTTTTAAAATGGTTATTTTAAGTTTAACGGAAATATTTATCTTATTTTGGTATTTTAAGAAATGGTAGATTAGGGTAAAAGAGGTACCCCATCTGGACTAAAAAAAGTGTATACTTATATGTCTCTATAACTTTCCCTCTTATTAGCACCCTGTCTAAACTGAACAGCTGTTTCAATTTCTCTGCCTCTAATCACTTCATTATCTTTTTCCAAATCCTTTCTTTTTTCAGTCCATACCTTTTGCTCAACAGTAGGGAGTGGCATGGGGCCAGTTCGTGGGCCAGACCGGTCCCATGTTCCAGACCCAGCATGCGTCCTGGAATGGCTGGAGTGGGTACTACTTGCAGCTGGGTCCTGCTCTGGCCTATTCCAGGCTGTGCTGCATGGCCCTGGAGTCGCTGGCATAGGGCTGTGTTGTACAGCCCCAGAACCCCAGAGTGGCATGGCCCCACAGTAGCACATGGCTGCTCCTGGGCTGTGCTGCATGCAGTGGCTGCTCCAGGACACAACTGGAGCACATGCTGCATGAGCCACATGCAGCCATCTAGCAGGTCCCACATGTTGCCAGTAACCCATAGGCAGTACCAGCAGCCAGATGATATATGGCTATGCAGGATGTATCCAGCCCACAGGCCATATCTTTGACTGCTACACACCCCTGCTATACAGTATTCCAAGCACATAACTGCTATACTATAAATTATATTCCATCTACTTATTTTTTATAACACTGGTGTACCTTTGTGTACACCTGGTTCCCACTGAATTGTTCACAGTGAAATCAAAGCCTTTCTTGCAGGGGGCTGACATTAATTTGGATCTGTTAAATTTTACAGAGTTCAAGCTTTTCCTTTCAGTGTATATGGCCTTGTATTTGTCACACTGGATCTAATCTGCCAGTACATGTTCCATTCACCCACCTGTTTTGAAGTTCCCCAGACTCTCCTCTATTCTGGAGTAATCTAAATCTAAATATTTCCCCCTTTCTAATAGATCTTTTGCTGTTAAATAAATATATTGGACAACATTTGCCTGCCTACGGCAGTGGTTCTCAACCATTTTTTAGACTCAAGGTACCCCTTGAAAAATGCGAGCTTTTATTTTTCACTTGCTTTTAGACTACAGAAAAATAATAAGAGCAATACTCCTGTTACAGAGAACTCAGAAAGAACACAAAAGGTCAGAATGTGGATTCCTATTGGAAATCTCATTTTATCATGTCTGTACACCTAAGAGGGTTAACCTTGTGTGGCACCCTTGAAAGGCTCTCAGGGCACCCCAGGGTGCTGTGTACACTCTCCTAGTAACTGTACGTGCACGTCTGCCTTAGTGGGTCTCTACTTCACAAAAAAAAGATGGCTCTTAGCGTCCATTCAGTGTGCATGATAAAGCTATATGTTTTCAGATCTCATTCAAAAGCTAGCTCTGCAGAAGGAATTGTGCAATGCTTAGCTTGGGCCTAAGGAAGCAAAATGACTCCTCCACCCACTGCCCTCATTGGCTTTGGCTTGGCATATATTTGAGGGGCTAAAGAATGACCGCCTCCTCCCTCCTGGGATTTGAGCCTATTGTTTCAGTATTCCTATGGAGGAGGGTGTCTAGATAAAAACCAGGCTTTTACATCCTTCTAAACCAGTGGCTCTCAATCATTGAGAACCACTGGCCTGTGGAATTCCAAGGCACATTTCTAGTCACCTCCCACCATGAGAGAATTGGAAGTTTATTTTTTCTCCTTTGCTTTTCTTGTCTGGAGTCCAATGGCATTTTACGCCTTGCCCTACTCTGGGCATCTTTACAACGTGCTTGGGGCGGGGGAGGGGGTAGGCACTTTAATTAGAGTGGCTCTCGGGAGCCACTCTAATTAAAGCGCCCACAACATCTTGTGGGCGGCCTCAGTGTCCTGTGTTTTCAGCGTCCCACACACTTCAAAATGGCTGTAGGGGCACTTTAACTAAAGCTCGTTTGACAGGCTTTAGTTAAAGCACCCCGCCACCATTTTGAAGTGCTGGGATGCTGCATACACAAGACACTGACGCTGCTAGAGGATGATTAACCAAGTCTGCTCCGATGTGCTGTGATTACAGTGTTGCAGAACAGGCGCCCCATACCTCTACTGGCACCCTCTATTCCTTGGATAGCTTTTTAGGAAGGGCTTCAAGTCACCTTCCTCCCCTATTTTACACCAGACACCTCTAACCAGCTTGAGGCTAAGTCTGGGCCAAATAAGCATATAAAGCTAAGGGTGAAGCTACAATTTCCACTTCCACCCCAGTAGGGGCACGTAACTTGCCAGTGTCTGCAGTAAAGCTTGTTCACTCACACCGTGTCCTCTACACCTCTCAAAGTTACAACTTGTTAGGCAGGAGTTTAACTCAGGGCCCTGCAATCCAGCTGTGTCAGGGCAACTTCAGTCCACCCCAGGATGATAAAATGAACAATTTTGCAGTCCTCCAGCATCCCAGGATGCATAGGCAACTGGTGGGGGAACACAGAGGGGCATGTGCCCCCCCCCACATTGGGCTGCCCTGCTGCTGCCGCTGGCATGTGCGGGGGCTCACCAGCTCTGTCCCTGCTACCAGGACACCCTGCTCCCAGCTCCAGAAAGGAGCCTGGGTGTCCTGGCCGGCGCAGACAGAAGCAACCGCTTTTGCCCCTGAAAACACCCTGCATCTGTGACTACATGGACGTGCCCGGCTGCAGGGCGCTTTCAAAGGGCTGGATCCTGCGAAAACCGAGCCCTTGCGGCAGGAGGCTTCAGATGAAGACGCTGCAAGGCAGAGCGGCTCCAGTAACGTGTGTGCGCCCTGCAGGGGCAAGGCAGAGCGCTGCCCACCAACCCCCGGCCTGCCCCTGCTCGCAGGCTGCAACTCCCCTCGCCTGGGGCACACGAAGGATGCCACAGCCGTGCTCCCCGCACTTGCGCCTCCAGGGCCGGGCCCTCAGCCCGGGAGAGGCTGGGCGAGACGGAGCTCCCGGAGACAGGGGAGGGACGAGGCCAGCGAGGTAAGCAGCCCCGGCCCGGCCCGCGCTCCTCCCCGCCCGCTTCCTGCCCTCCCCGCGCGGGGCGGCGCCTCGCATCGGCCGGAGGGACAAGGGGAGGCGACAGCGGCTCCTCCCCGCCCCCGTCCCCGCCTGGAGGAAGAGGGAACAGGGAGCAAAACAGGCAGCGCCCGCCGGCCCGACCTGACCCGATCCGACTCGACCATGGCTCGCCCCTGCCTCTGCCTCGTCCTCGTCCCGCCGCTGCCGCTCCTGCTGCTGCTGGGCCGCGGGCTGGCGCCGGGCAGCGCCTTCAACCTGGACGCCGAGCGCCCCGCCGTCTACTCCGGCTCCGAGGGCAGCTACTTCGGCTTCGCCGTGGATTTCTTCGCCCCGGACCCCTCCTCGTGAGTCCGCGCCCCCCGGCCCCGGGGTTTTGCCTCCAGAAAGTTTGCACTTGGGGGTGACAGCGGGGGGCTGAGAGGGCAGCAGCGCCCCCAGGGCAGAGCCTTGCCCTGCCCCTGCCCCAGGGCTGGTCTCCTTTCTGGGCGTGGGAGAGAGGAGCAGGCCCCAGGGCTGGGCTGCTTGCACCCTCTGGGAGGGCTGCGTTTTGTGGCCAGCAGCGCAGGGCAAGCCCGTGGGTTGGGGCAGCGTTTCCCAACTCAGAAGTGGGTCACACGGTCACAAGAATATCTGAAAGTGTCACTGCTCGGCCTCTCAGTGGCTAGGATCAAGCATAGGGAGCCTGCGAAGTCCTGGGGACTAAAGGGTCTGGGATGGAGGATGCTAGCTTGTAGCACGGGCATCCGAACCCCAAAACCTCCTCTGGACTTGGACCTGTGCAGAGGGTGCTGCCAACAGATTTGGGAGCGTCTGAAGTCCTGGGGCGACAGGCCCAGGATGGAGGACGCTGGTGGGTTGTACAACATGATGTTGGCAAGGATTGAGTGCTGCCTGCTCAGTCCATTTGGTGTTTGGAATGAATGAGTTCTGCTCAGTTGATATGATTTGGAACTGATTAGGCTAATTTGACCTGGAATACGAAATATATTTAAAAAAAAAATGTGTGTATGTGTGTATGTATGTATGTGTGTATGTGTATATATATATTAAAGGGTCCCGAACCAACTTTAAAAATGGATCAAAACAGACAAGGTCCTTTGGGGAAGTCCTGATTCCTTTTATTAGACCAACTAAAATAGTTGGAACGATTCTTCTTTGCAAGCTTTCAGGTACAAACATTCTTCATCAGGCAGAGGGAGCATTTCACAACCAACACCCCTGAAAAATGGATCAACAAACTTTAAACATGGATTCTCCTTTAAAGGAGAAAAATGTGGGAAACCAAGCCTTTTCCCTTGCAGGCTGGCAAAGTTCCAGCCTGCAAGGGGCTGCCTAGGGCCCCTCCTGCCCCACACGCACCTCTCTTGCCCCCACACTAGGGGTGGTGGGCAGCAGGTTGGGAGTGAGGGGCACTAGGTCAGAACTGGCGATCAATATTTACAAATGGCGGCTTGGTACAAAAATGATTGAGAGCCACTGGTTTAGAAGGATGTAAAAGCCTGGTTTTTATCTAGACACCCTCCTCCGTAGAAATAGTGAAACAATAGGCTCAAATCCCAGGAGGGAGGAGGCGGTCATTCTTTAGCCCCTCAAATATATGCCAAGCCAAAGCCAATGAGGGCAGTGGGTGGAGGAGTCATTTTGCTTCCTTAGGCCCAAGCTAAGCATTGCACAATTCCTTCTGCAGAGCTAGCTTTTGAATGAGATCTGAAAACATATAGCTTTATCATGCACACTGAATGGACGCTAAGGGCCATCTTTTGTGAAGTAGAGACCCACTAAGGTAGACGTGCACATACAGTTACTAGGAGAGTGTACACAGATTGGGCATGTACCAGCTTTGCTAAACTCTTCTTGCAGGTACTTCTGGGACAAGTAACTTTTTTCCTTCCTTGTTTTTGCATGTCCTTGTAGTTAAGGAGAGAGTCACAGATTTTGTGATTAAGGGGCATGTCCAGATGAGCGCGTACATGCATTTCTCCGGGAACAACTAGCAGGGCACAAATTTGTGCCACTGCTAGTTGTCCCTGGGAAATGCCCCTGCACGCTTACTGTGGCGTGGGACATATTGCCCTGAATGGGGTAGGGGAAGCTGAGGCCAGCACCTGGGCTGGCCACACCTGCTTTACCTGTGGTCCTGGTGCTTCCCAGGACTGCAGTAGCAGCAATATGGACACATGGAGCCCAGCTGGCAGCTAGAGCATGGATCTGGCTGGCCAGGCTCCCGTTTTGGGTGGAACATGCTGCTGCCATGTGCACTGTCCCACTTTTTTCAGTGCCCTTTTTTGTTTTGTTGCTGGGATCTCCCAGTATCTAAATTTGGCTCCGCACTGCAATTATACAGTGCAGAGACCCAAATCACATACACAGGGTGTGTTTTGCAGTGCTTCAAAAGCCTCTGAGGCACTTCAAAGTGCATGTGTGTGCTCGTGTGGACATGCCCCATATGGCCAATTTTCTTTCTGGTTCTGTATGACTTATCTGGGCATATAATCCTGGTAAACACACAAATCTAGGCACGTATGTGTGTTTTTTATCATATTGTAAAAAAGGAGCCTTTTGGTTTTAAAAAAAAATCTGTCCATATTATTTCTGTGACATGTTTCAAAAGAACAGGAGTTTGCTCTGATGACTTATGCCACGTGATCAGAATATCTGTTTTCCATAGTCTTGGGAAGAAGCTCATTTGTCTCACTTTCTACTATCCTTCCCAAAGGCAATCATTATATTTTATAAGTGCTGTAGCTGTGCATTTTGTGAAGCACTTAAAGATTCTAAAGATGAAAAATGCTATATGGATGTGCACTGTATGAAGATGTTGCAGTTTAATTTGAATTGACACCTTGGATTAAGCATGACATAATTTGTGATTCACAGAGATGTTAGTTCATCAAGCCATAAAAATTGGTGTAATAGTAATCAACCATACTCTATTTTATTGTGTCTCAGTTTTTGTCCCGTTCTTTCCCTCCTCCATCCATGCAAAACAACTTTTATATCTCTTACATTGGGGAATTTTCTGTCCCTCTTCTGATGTTAGCATGTAGAAATTGTTTACAAAATCATCACACATTAAGTAACCAACGCTTTTTACAAAGTTTTCGCCTAATTTGCATTTTTCATTTTCTTCAGATAAAGAGAGGCTGCACTGTCTTAACTTGTAAACATTGCAACATCTTTTCTGCTTCCCTCATCTTGCAGGAGTTTTGCTTTTGGGGTAAAAAATGCTGCTGAGCACGCATAAGAAATTACAAGTAGATTGGTAAATATACAGTATAAGCAAATAATACCTGGATATTTTCTGATCTGACTTCCACTAGAGTCAGTTATGGGAATTTTTCCATTAATTTTAATGGGAGTTAAAGTGACCTCCTACTGTCTTGCTGTAAAAGAACTTTCTTTTATTTAATACCCAGAGCTAACTTTCCAGATCATCAGCCAAATGAAGCACATCTGAATATCCTGGAAAATATGTTTTTCTTCCTATTACTTTGCACAGTACCCATTAAAAATTAAGTATTCCAAATCTTTATACAGTCAAAATATGTGCATTTTATAATATGTTCAGCAGTGCTACAAATGGCTAGCACTACGGAAGAAAGAGACTTGGGGGTCATCATTGACCACAAGATGAACATGAGCCTGCAATGCGATGCTGCGGCTAGTAAAACGACCAAAACACTGGCTTGCATCTATAGATGCTTCTCAAGCAAATCCTGGGACGTCATTCTCCCCTTGTACTCGGCCTTGGTGAGGCCGCAGCTGGAGTACTGCGTCCAGTTTTGGGCCCTACAATTCCAAAGGATGTGGAGAAGCTTGAGAGAGTCCAGAGAAGAACCACGCGCGTGATCAGAGGTCAGGAAAACAGACTTTACGACGACAGGCTGAGAGCTATGGGGCTCTTTAGCCTGGAAAACCACAGGCTCAGGGGCGATCTGGTGGCCACCTGTAAGTTTATCAGGGGTGACCACCAGTATCTGGGGGAGCGTTTGTTCACCAGAGCGCCCCAAAGGATGACGAGGTTGAATGGTTATAAACTACTGCAAGACCGTTTTAGGCTGGACATAAGGAAGGATTTCTTTACTGTCCGAGCCCCCAAGGTCTGGAACAGCCTGCCATCGGAGGTGGTTCAAGCATCTACATTGAACACTTTCAGGAGTAAATTGGGATCCTATGACCCTAGCTGACTTCCTGCCCTTTGGGCAGGGGGCTGGACTTGATGATCTTCCGAGGTCCCTTCCAGCCCTAATGTCTATGAAATCTAAGTCTATGAAATCTATGAAATCTTTCCCTGATTCAACAAAATTTAAGCTTCAGTACAGCAGATTTAGCCTGTGTTTATTCACATTCTTAAAGTTAAGCTATAAAATATTCTTGCCAGATCGTGGTCCCCAATATGGGAACTAATTAGTTGCCCACTGAAGTAAAGAGCAAATCTCCCATTAATGTCCACTATACAGGTTCAGACCTATGATTTTATATGATAAACAGAAGTGTCACAGTATAAAAATACAGGGATGAAAGCTTGTTTATTCTCTCGGCTGCTACGTGGGAGAAGAACTAACGATGAACAACAAGCTGCCTGATATTTGCAATGAGCTGTGGTGCAGAAATCTAAGAGCAGTGTTTTGCATCATGATTAGCAAAAGGCATTTAGTGAAATTAGTCTTGGATTTTGTTTTATGGTTTCTGTCAAACTTGTGAGGGGGGGTTGCTTTACTTCTGAACTTTTGCTGCTGCTTTGGAGAATAGCTGTTGATCACATACTTTTAACTTGAGTTAGCAAAGTTAAATGATAACAGAGAGTAAGTAAAGTTTGGCCCGCTAAAGCTTGTTGAATTGTCTAGCTAATTTAGTAATTCCCAAAATCAAAAGTAGCAATTTTATAGTTTGTTGTATCCCCCCTGGATGTTATGGTTATGAGACTAGATAATAGGAATGTCCAACTCTAGGTGCCAAGTGTTAGTCTTCCATCCGAGTATTAAAGAATTCCTTCTTTAGCATAGATGTTACGATACTACACCACAAGACAGAGGGGAAAATGAGCACTATTTTATTGAGACTAAAAAACTCTTACAAAAATCATGTTAGGGAGGATCACATATGTTGTGTTGCTTTTGCTTCTAGCATAACAATATATTAAAATACCTGTCTGTTTCCTGGTTTATTTTTATGCCCATGTAGTTCACACTTCTCACCTTACATTGGTGAGTGATTAATTCAACAGAACTATTTGCGTAACTGCCTGCTAGTGTGAGTAGGGGATTTACAGTCTGGCCCGCAGTACTATGTCTTTGAGCCTCTTGTCTGCTATGAGAGGAAGAGTGTCAGAGTTTATTCTGTGTTCACTCATGGAAATTATTAATACTCTTTCCCACAAAAAAGGCTTACAAAAACACATATGACTATATGATACAAGTCTTGTATAACATTAATGGAAATTTACCAGCTCATACATGAAATTGACTTTTTTGCTCTTTATTGTGGTGATAAATCTATGAATATTTTATTTGCCCCGGCAAATGAATTACTAAAATGTTGAATGTCTGCATAACATGTATTCCAGCTACACTTAATTTCCTTTATTAATAAATCTCACAGGGATTTTTAAAAAATAATTTTAAAAGTTGCTTTCATTTTATAAAAACTTCTGCTGTCTTGAAATTCTAAATATTACACATTCAGAAACAGCTGGGAATAATTTGGGGCAAGTCACCACCTGCTCAGTTGGTCTTCATTTCTTTAATTTGTGCGTATTCCTTCAAAAGGTGTCATTATATAATTTTCATGTTCCTTTTTCTCTTAAATGTTTCTGTTGTGCATAGGTAGACCATTGTAAGATGCCTTGATAATAAGGGTAGAGGCTTTTTTTTTTTGTTCTTTCTTTCTTTTTATTTTAATAATATGTCTTCAGGAATGTAGAAAACCCCCCCAAACCCTCAAGTTTATAATAATCCAGTTTCTGGAGGCATCTGGTATGCATATAAGTAGAGAATACTGTAAGAGAGAACATTTTTAAACTGCAGGTTCTAAGCATATTATCCTATAGTGACCACTGATTGGAATGCAAACATGAATATTCTTATCAGGAGGAGATTCTAAATGTAGAATGGATTTACTGAGAAATAGGATTAGTACTTAATGGATTTGAGTATGCAAATGTGTTGTTCTCATTAACTGGAATTCATCCAGATCATAGTTTTAAAAAATATTACTACTCGAGTGATTCCCTAGTGATGACATTTTAAGCCAAGAAACACTGGATTTTTAGCAAAGGTTTTTAAATTGTCTCTAGTTATGCCCTAGAAAATAGTTAAAGTTAAAATATTTGTTTGAAATCTTCAGAGTACACCAAAAACTCTTAAATTTACATCCCTGTTTTTTTCTGAGAGCTGTCTCTGGGTTTTGTGTGCAAGTCAGAATATGTTTTATTTAAACAGAGGGCCAAAACAACACCCCAATATGAACAGCTGACACACAAATAGTTTTGATCTAGATTTAAACATTGTGTCTAAGACTTTTGGTTGAAATAAATTAACAGTGACTTTGCTCTTGAAACCTCTCTTTTTGTTTTTGCTTGTTACTATAGGACATTTCTTCTGGTAGGTGCTCCAAAAGCAAACACTTCCCAGCCTGACATTGTAGAAGGAGGCCAAGTGCTGAAGTGTAACTGGAATTCCAACAAAAACTGCCAACCTATTATATTCGACTCCACAGGTAAAATATGTTTTATTGCACAGGTTGGCAAAAACACCTGCATGTTGTTGTGCCCAGTGCAGGTGGCGGGGGAACTGCAAGAGGCCCGATCCTTGTTATGGTATCACAGCCCCAGCCACTTCCCACTGTCTGCCTCAAAGTGTGCATGCTGAGCAAAATGACACGCATGCCGGGGATGCGTTGTGCCCTGTTCTGTTGGATGCAAATGGATGGGACTCGTGATTCTTTCCCTGCCCTAATTGATTTTGGTGACACAGAAAGAATTCATATTCACAAGGAGCTCATGACTGCATTTGGCTTGTTTGCAGTCAAGCCTGACTCTCTCTTTCCTTGCTCATTGAGAATTTGATTTGGTTGATGCATATTGAAAGCTTGTATGATTGCAGGTCACTGTTTTTGTTTTTTAACTTGATTATTTCCTCATATAGAGGGTGCCTTATATAATGATTAGTCCCTCGTATATGTTAGGTGTCTTACTACTTCTTGAGGATCCGAGCCACAGCATCTTAGAAACACTCCTTAATACAAAAAAGGAAGAAATATTATTGAGTGTTTCTAAGATGCTGTGGCTCAGATCCCCAAAAGGTAGATAGGCACCTAACTCTTAATGAAATCAATGGGAATTTTTTCCTAAGAGAATGTGTCCGTTGAGAATATAACAAGAAACTTTTGTGTGAGCGAGAGCTATCTTGACCTTCATATGTGCATCTCTCACTGAAATTACATAAAGACCTTCAAATTGAAATTTTAGCAGTGTAAATTCAAACAAAATGAAACAAAACAGAACAAATTACCAAGAACTGTACTGTACGTTTCCGTTCTGTTGGTTTTTTTTCTGTTTCCTTGCAATATTTAACTCTTATCTATGACAGGATTGCTGGTCACTAGCAAGCCATGTGGTTTTGCCAGTCACTTGTTTTGACAGTCTTAGGGATTATTATATTTTCTCAACCTACAGTATGGTAGAGTGAAGAAGTTACTCTTTCATTTAATTAATTTGTGAGCAGAGTTCTATTAACATGTACGCTTATTCAATCTGCATAAGATTTCCTGGAAGTTGTTCTTTTACCATAAATTTAAATGCTAAATGTGATGTGTAGAATACATAAACATCATTTGAAGCTTAGTTTCTTAAGATCTTGCATTTTTTGTAAGGGAAAGAAAAAAACATATTTTAATGTTCTTTAGGCTATTTAACTTTGGCCCACCTACCAGTTTGTCATCTTAGAGTAGATCTACATAAGGGGACATAGCCAATTCTAATGTAGCTGATTTTGGGATTGTGTTGTATTTTATCACTTCTCTTTACAGATGTATGATTCAGGATTCAGATTTTACTGATGTTTTCCCGACACAGGTGTATGTGTATGTGTTACTCTATTTTTATTTCTGAGCTAGGGAAGGTAAACATTTTAAAGTGGAACTTGGATATATGACAGGCAGTGAATTTGGAAGTTAGTATCAGACACCAAAATACTTGGTTTTCTTAAAATACTTAATGATAAGGGTAATTGTGTGATGAATTGTGGAAAAAAAATTCCTAAAGCAAGTAAGGTGCTTCACAATAAAAGTAGACTAACTACTTAAAGTCAGTAGCAAAACTCCCATTGACTTCAGTAACCCAGGATTTCACTCTCGGTTTTTGCCTTAGGGAATTTGCAACGTAATTTCAGACATGAGTGAAATGAAAGGCTTGTATATGGTATGCTAGGAAGAAACTTAAGGTGATCATACAGTTGTTCGATTTAGTCTTGAGTGTCAATTTTACAAAAACACATCTTACTAATATAGTCCTAACAGTTTGGTTTTTTTTTCCTTACTAACTGAAAAAAGAATATACTGGTATTAAAGCTGTATTTAGGGTACTGTGGGAATCTGGCTGGGTCATGCAACTCATAGTGTGGAAATGGACTCTAACTCGGTGTTAATAAAATAGTTTCCATTTTAATATGTTAAGTGCATTTTAAAACGGAGACAATGTCACTGTGTTGGCACCATTATTAAACAGCAGAATGCATCTCCAATTCTTTCTCTTTGATGCCTTTGTATTTACTGGGTTAAACTTAAAATACCATCTTGAACATCTGTCTTTATCAGGAATGCAAAAATAAACAATTTTCAGGTTCTCCAATTCATGTCTTTTTCTACACCAGTCAAGAATGTTCCTCTAAATTGGATCCCCCCCATGAAAAGATGCCCAAGGGGTAAGGGGCAAGAGAAGATGTACATCTTCAGTGGAAATCACAATTTGTGATTTATGTTCTGAATGTATACAGTAGGCTTTCCAATCAGTATGGCAGGCCAGGGAAATAGATCAAAGGTCTGGCTGCTGCATGGTATGTCTGTTTACCATACATTTATATGTTACTGGGCAAAAAAAATATTTTGTTCCATTTTTTTGCCTGTAGGTAATGAACAAGTTAGTTTCTTGGAACTTAACTATAAGACTAGCAGACTTTATCACACATTAATCAGTCACATGTTGTCATTGAAACTTAATTTCTATGTGGTTTGAAACACTGCATTTTTCTGTACATTCATCAGTAATTAAAAACATATATATTAATGTTCCAGAAAAATAGGACAAACAGTGTGTTAAAACAACATAAAATCTTTTTTCCCTGTGATTTCCTTAGCATCATTCAGCCTGCAGTTGAGACTGACAAGGCAATGTGGCTCTTGCTGTCATGTTTTAAAAAGTTACAAGTTCTTGGTCTCTTTAGCCCAGCAAATTTATTGAGATATTTTTTTGAAGTCTGTACCAAGTGTGGTTGCCAGTTGAGGTAATTCAGATGTTGTACTACACAGACCCTTGTTGTAACAGTTATGAGAAAATTAAAATTTAAACATCATATCCATAATTTTATAACTTGGAGTTTCTTTTATACTTTGTCCCTTAACTCAGCAAATTGTTCTTTCTTTTAAATGTTCCTCAGATTTCTGCTTTGCTTTCCCCATAGCTCCTTTTAAAGAGGGTTCTGGAGTAAGGCCTGAAAACGCTCCCAGAAACCATTTTGAAGATTCTGAAGTCTAAACAATTTCCATTCAATGAATTGCTTTCAGTAGTAGATCATATGTTGGGAATTGGATAGGTTTATGATGATTCCCCAATGCACGGAGTAGATAATAACTTAACCCTCTCACATCACATATGTACTTGTCCATGTGTGTTTTGGATGGTGACCTGCACAGAGCCACTGAAACTATTCAGGCTCCCTCATCACTACTTTTCCAGTTACACAAATGTAATGGTGTTTGGAAATAGCAATGCAAAACAGATTATTCACAGAAATATTTAGCTGTTCTGTGAATCTGAAACTTAGCATCTCTTTGTGCTTGGACTAACATTTAGTTATTTTTCCTTATAATTACTCTTTTAATTTTGGGCAATCAGTAAAAAAAAAAAAAAAAAAATCAATTTCTTAAGGTAATATAAACATTTGACTATGTCTTTGTTTATGATTTGTAATATGGGCATGTCATCAGTGCTGCCCGTTGGGGAGGCATTGCAGACTTGTTTCTTTCTTTCCTGCAAGGTCTGGGTTTTCCTCCTAGGCTTTAGCAGAAGCCTTCTCCATGCTAGTATTTTTAGTTGAGTAGTCGATATGCATTAATTTCAGGGACTGCTTCCTGATAGTGTACCAGGGAAAATGAATTTGACCACAGAGGAAATCGCACAATGCACCATTGTAAGGAATGCTATGATAAGCATGTTTCCTAGCAAGTTGAAAGTATGAGCATGCTGTTGTGCCATATAATCAATGTTCCCCTTTGCTTCTGTTTTGAAGGTCCTCTGAATTGCCAGCTTTGCAGCTGAGGGTTTCTGGTAACACCCCCTGCTGTTGTATTTGTCTTTCTCTGTTCAGTTTTCTCTATCTGCTCTGTTCTTTGGTCTGTTTTCATCCTTTCCCTTCCTTTTCTGTTTGTCTGTTTTGCTCTTCTGCCAAAAGCTATGTCCTTTTCTCAACTCCTGGAGACATACTGACACCAGAATCATTATTTTGAACCCCAAATCTAGTTTTTCCTCCATTATTTTGCTCCGCTCCATGATAGTAGCATCTAAATATGAATTCACTCTTAGACATTCCAAGTTATCACTTGAAAAGTTATTAATTCTTTGATAGATAGTAATAATTCAATTTTTCATTTCTTAACTATCAAGTCCTTGGCATCTGTCGACACATCTGGCTCTTACTTGAAGTCTTTGTCAGTAGTCCCAGGACTGAAGAGGACATGTGGACAGAACTCATGGATTTGTTTATAACCAGGGGAGAAGAGGGCTAGAAAATAAATAATCCTAACTGTGTTAGTTAGGGTTTTGTCTTGCCAGGTGACAAAGCCAACTTAAAACAAGCCAGTTAATTATAAACAAATCAGTTGCTTCTCATAATCCAGTCCTTCTTTTGTCATTCCTGGAATAGATATTTTCTTAGTTAAAACTGAAGAAGAAAACAACATTCTGGGTACATCTACATGTGAAATTAATGTGATGCAATAGACTCCAGAGCAGTTCGCGCCAGAGTAAACTGTTCCTACACTCACCATCTACACATGCACGCAGGACAGCAGAAATTTGATATGGGATGGAGCAGACCTTCAGCTGTCTGGTCTGACCTGGTGCAAATTACACCCCTAGTCACCATCTACATGTGCATTTCAGCACAGTGAAGTACTCTACTGTAAAATAGTACTGTCCCTGAATTGGTGGGAACTGTACTAATAGATGGCAACTTGGGCAGCAGCAACCATGAGATGATTAAGTTCAGGATCCTGCAGAAAGGAAGGAGAGTAGCAAAGTAGGGAACCTGGATTTTAGAAAAGTAGACTTTGACTTGCTCAGGGAACTCATGGGCAGAATCTCTTGGAAGCAAGTCTGAGTGGGAGAGGAGTCCAGGAGAACTGGCTGTGCCTTAAAGAAACCTTATTGAGAGTGCGGGAACAAACCATCCCGATGTGCAGGAAAACTAGCAAGTATGGCAGGAGACCAGCTTGGCATAGCAGGGAACTCTTCAGTAAGCTAAATCACAAAAAGGAAGTATATAAGAAGTGGAAACTTGGACAAGCAGCTAGGGCGGAGTATGAAAGTATTGCTCGGGCATGCAGAGATGAAGTCAGGAAGGCCAAAGTGCAGTTGAAGTTGCAGTTGGCAAGGGACATGAAGGGTAACAAGAAGGGTTTCTACAAGTATGTGGGCAGCAAGAGGAGGATCAGGTAAAGTGTGGGTCTCTTACTGAACGGGGGAGGCAACGTAGTGACAGAGGATGCAGAAAAGGCTGAAGTACTCAATATCGTTTTCACTTCAGTCTTCACAAGCTAGGTCACCTTCCAGACTACTGTACCAGGCAGCACCATTTGGGGAAGAGGGGAGTAGCCAACTATGATGAAAGAACAGGTTAGGGACTGTTTAGAAAAGCTAGATGTGTACAAGTCCATGGAGCTGGATGGGATGCACCCGAGGGTACTGAGGGAGTTGGCTGATGAGTTTGCAGAGCCACTGGCCATCATCTTTGAAAACTCATGACAATCGGGAGAGGTCCTGGATGATTGGAAAAGGGTAAATATAGTGCCCATGTTTAAGAAAGAGAAAAAGGAGGATCCAGGGAACTATAGATGAGTCAGCCTCACCTCAGTTGCTGGAAAAATCATAGAGCAGATCCTCAAGGAATTTATTTCTAAGCACTTGGAGGAGGTGAAGGTGATTAGCAGGGATCCTGTTTTTCTCTGATAAAAAATCACAAATTCTTTGACAAAAACCCCAAAATCCATTATTAAAATTAAAAGCCTCCTGCGGCGCCCCCCCAACCCCTCTGCCCCCAAAGCCATCCCAATACTGCTGGTGACCCTCACTGCCCCCACAACAGCCCCCCCTGCCCTATTTGTGCCTCTTGCCCCCTCGCCCACAGCCCTTGCCCCCCAGGCCTGCCAGAGGAGGCCCCCAGCTGCCTGGGCTATGGGGCCAGGGACCCAAGTCTGTAGGTCCCTGCCCCCAACAGCAGGCAGCCGCAGCAGAAGCAGTATGGAGCCAGCTCCCCCACTGCTGCCGCCTGCTCAGGTGGGGCCGGGGCCAGCTCCTGGTGCCCCCCCCCCCAGCCATGACCTGCAACCCCCCAGCCCTGCCAGAGGGGGTCCCCAGCCCCCTGCAAGTCCCACTTACCTCAGGCTCCAGGAGAAGAGAGAGGCTAAGCTGAGCCCAGTGGAGCTGTGGCTGAGTGAGAGCCTCAGGCCCTGCCTTCCCCCTCCCACTCTGGGCATGGCTGGGGTTTCCTGCCCTGTTTGCAAACAGCTCTTACAGGCTGGAGCTCAGCCAGCCTGCAGAACTGTTTGCAAAAGCAGGGAATCCACGGGTTTCTCTGCTAAAAGGAGAAATCCACATTCTCTCTGTTTTCTCATGGGAAACGGAAAACCCGGATCCTTGGTGATTAGGAACAATCAGCAAGGTTTCACCAAGGGCAAGTCATGTCTGACCAACCTGATTGCTTACTACGATGAGATGACTGGCTTTGTGGACGCAGAGACACCAGTGGATGTGGTGGTGTACCTTGATTTTAGCAAGGCTTTTGATACGGTCTCCCACAACGTTCTCGCAGGCAAGATAAGGAATTATGGGTTTGATGAATGCCCTGTAAGGTAGATAAAAAACTGGCTGGATCATTGGACTCAGAGGGTAGTAGTCAATGTCTTGATGTCTAGTTGGTAGCTGGTATCAAGTAGAGTGCCCCAGGAGTCAGTCCTGGGGCTGGTTTGGTTCAATATCTTCATCAATGACCTGAAAGATGGAATGAAGTTCACCCTCAGCAAGTCTGCAGATGACACCAAGTAGGGGGGGAGTAGTAGATATGCTGGAGGGTTGGGTTAGCATTCAGGGTGACCTCAAGAAATTGCAGGGTTGGGTCATGAGGCTTAATAAGGACAAGTACAAAGTCCTGCACTTAGGACGAAACAATCCCATACACCGGTACAGGCTGGGTAGCAGCCCTGCAAAAAAGGACTTGGGTCTTACAGTGGACAATAAGCTGAATATGAGTCAACAGTGGGCCCAAGAAGGCAGTTTCCAAGAAGGCTAACAGTATATGAGTTGCATTGGTAGGTGTGTTGCCAGCAGACCAAGATAAGTGATTATTCCCATCTATTCAGCACTGGTGAGGCTACATCTGGATTACTATGTCCAGTTTTGGGCCCCCCACTACACGAAGGATGTGGACAAATTGGAGAGAATCCAGCGGAGGGCACAGAAATGGTGAGGGGGATAGGGTACATTACTTCTAAGGAGAGGCTGAGGGACCTGGGCTTATTTAGTTTAGAGAAGAGAAGACTGAGAGTGGATATAATAGCAGTTTTGAATTACCTGAAGTGTGGTTCCAAAGAGGATGGAGCTAGACTGTTCTCAGTGGTGGCAGAACAAGGAGCAATGGTCTCAAGTTGCAGCAAGGGAAGTTTAGGTTAGATATTAGGAAAAACTTTCTCACCAGGAGGGTAGTAAAACACTGGAATAGGTTACCCAGAGAGGTTTTGGAATTTCCATCCTTGGAGGTTTTTAAGAGCCAGCTAGACAAAGCCTTTGGCTGAGATGATCTAGTTGGGGATGGTCCAGCTTTGCGCAGTGAGTTGAACTAAGTGACCTCCTAAGGTTCCTTCCAACCCTAATTTTCTATGATTCTGTGCCTGTGACATTTTACTGCGAGCTAATTAGTCTACTCAGTAAAGCACAGAGTAGTTTGCTCTGTGCTACAAAGAATGAAAGAATGTAACATATCAGATATTAGAAAATTATCCTTTTGATGTATTAGCATATGTAGGTGCTCATGCACACAGGCATTTGAGGTATTGGGTGGGGTTTTGGGGTCTTTTCAGTGCTTTCAATTTATTGTTCTTGATATTATGGTGCACAGTGTCACTATGAAAGGCAAAATATTTATATCACACATTAACTGTTCCCAAATGTACAGATATTCCCTTATGGGACTTCTGAGCGATGCACATAAGTTACCATTGATTTAATAGTTTTGTGTGCGTGAAAACTGCATAGCGCTTTGTGTGCACATAAGACTAGAGTAAGCATCCAGAAAACTTACAGGTTCTGCTAATGTGTTTTGGTTTTTTTTAGAGCAGCCCCAGCCAAATGCTTCTATTTTTTCGCCTTTTAAAAATACATAGAACCAAAAATGCAGAAGCAGTCCAAAGCAAGAAAATGTTAAAACGGAACCACACTTTTGTTGCTATATTAAGGTTTCAAAATTAAGATGTTAAGCAGCACTGGTTTTATAAGCTTAACTTGTACTGCTGATCTACATATGAGAAATGCTATGTAAGGGTCAGTAATTCTTTCATTCCTATTTATCTTGTTCACAGATTTGTTTAATATAGCACTGTCATAAAATGGGAAGTTTCTTATATGCCTGGACTTCTGAATACTTTAACTACATAAACAAACTATATCTCCAGCACAGTTTCTTTCATTTGAATTTCTCCCTAAAACAAATTGGAATTCTCTATGTTCAAATTCAATTTCAGTGTTTTTTTTAATAGAAACCAATTGTTCAATACAAACACTATGGTGAGTTTTACTTCTAGAAGAACATGTGCTTTATGTGGAAGTGCATAATAATAATTTATCTTCCTTTGGAAATGCTGAATGTCCTAGTTTCCCCACCAAAAGGCTATAAAAAACTTGTGAATCATATTGGAGGGGAAAAAAAAAACATTGCTTACATTCACCCTCAATATCTGTCTTTGGAAAGGTAACTTTGTTAATAAAACTTTGTCTTTGTTAACAAAGCTTGGCTTCCTCCCAGTGAAAGAAGGAGGATTTTCCTTAGAATTTGTTTTAACCCCAACCCTCCCTCCCCCCCAAACAGGATGAAGATGAGAAACTCTTGTTCTTTTAATTGGCCGTAAAAGAATTCAAATGGTTCTTGTTTCTCTCTTCTCTTCCCCAATATGGGTAAATATATAAATATTATTTATTGTATTTATTTTGTAATAGCTACTGAGAGTCCTGATCATGGGCTGTATGCTGAGCTCCGCACACACACCTAATGGATTGATGCCCCAAAGAGCCAGCTTACAACAATAGAAATACTAGCATAGAATGGCAGAACATGTTTTTATTTGGCAACAGTGCATAATTTTTTTCCCCAAAAAACCCTAAACTTGGTTTGGACAAACCATACAGGAATGAAATGTAGCATGATAGATGACAAGTTGTTCCTAATCAGTTTTGGTAGAGTTCCCCCAAACCACTTACTTTTTATAGGAGCACACTTTATAAATAAACACAGTTATCTAGTGCTGAAAGTACTTTGCAAATCTTGCAAAGGTGATCAACTCCTAAGAAACTGAAGGTGTTTAATTTTAATTGTATGGACTCTATTTTTCATAGACCATTCACGTTATTTGTTCCCCCTTGAGAAGATTCAGCATATTCTTTCTTTGCCAGAAGAATTATCTTCAAACAAGTTATTGCAACATATAACAAAAATCCGGGAGTGTTTCCAGGAGAGCTGTCCATTCAAATCAACAGATATAGGTTTTGCTCATAATTTTTTTTTTTTTTAAATTGTGATACATAGTGAATGGGAGGGTGGATAACCTTTGTAGGCTTCATAAAATCTGGAGGTATGCCTCGGTTCTTTTTGCCAGGAGACATTGGAGAATAGGGTTACTATAAAGCTTTATTCTGGGAATGCACACCCCAGTTATTCTGGGATCCACTAACCATTTGGAGGCAATGTTAGTACACATGGAAGCAATATGTCATAAATAAATGTGAATCAAATTCCTCTACTGTGTGCTTTCTTCCAAAACAAAATTGTATTTTTCATCCTTGCAGGTCTCTTGCTTTGCTTTGTTAGTATGAAGAAAATTTAAGTTCATTCTTCCTTATGCAAGAGTCATCATCTTAGGTGGGAAAAAGGCACTGTAGCCATATTGTAAGAAAGAAACAAAGGAAACAGCAAGTTTTAGTTTTGCAGTTACAAGCTTCCTTTTTAACTTTTAAATGTAACTCATGTGTTAGCTCCTGAATAGCAAATTGGGCTGGAAAAATTAGTCTGTACTATTCCAAAATATTTAAATATACTGTGCCCTGTTCAGTATGACAACATCCATTATTGTCCTGCTTCCACATTAATTGAAATATTTTGAATTATCTGGTGAAATGCAAACAGTTCTATACACTGTTGCAATAGTAAAATATGCTTGTAAAAATAACTGCACTTTCTTGATAACTTGCCTGTTTTGGGGGCAGATCCAAAATTAGCTTAAAAAATGCTGGTTCATCCATAAGAAGCTCTATTGTTTCAGTCTTCTCTTACAAGTAAATGTAACAGATTGATGTATTGTTATGTTCTTGTTTAACTAGAAAAAGGGAAAAGATTTCTTTGGAACATTGCCTATTGTAGGCAATAAGGCATTGCCTTATACGTGCTCGGGCTTCGCCTTTTACTAAAGATTTCGTGACACTGGGACCTGGGAAAGTTACTGAAACTGTTGGAGATGCAAAGCTGACTAATGTGTGTACTGTTTGTAACCTTGGCATATTTTCTAGTTTTTTTTCTTGATAGTTTAAGTAAAAAAAAAATAAAAGACAATAATTCAGGCTTAATCTGACTGGATACAATTCAGCACTTTCCCAATTAACTGTGCTCTCTTTTCATCCATCCAGTTTGGAATACCGCAATTATCTGATATGAATTAGTTGTCTCAAACTTTTTTTAGCTGGAACACTCTTCAGGTCTATAACTTTGATCTGTGGTAAGAAAAAAATGAAGTTTTAAAAGTAAAAGTTAATAATAAACTCTTCCCATCCCCCATTTCTGAATTTACTTCCATTCTGTAGTGGGGAATCCCTAGACAACAATAGAGGGCTTTGTTTGGGAGCTTAAACCACCAGTCTGGCCTGGCTGTGTGCATTTGTGACCTATTTAGTTTTAGGAGGGCATATTAACTGCTTTGTGCAGCTTCATTCTTTCAGTACTCCATAGTTTAGGAACTGTAGATGTAGAGAGATCCTGATAGAAATGCACATTGTAAACTTAAATTTGCCTTCGGTTTTGTTCGTGTATTAAAGGAAATTGTACAAAATTCACTCTCCCCATAGAATAAGGAAGTTTTAGGAGGAGGTTGGGAGCTCTTGAAAATGATGTGATTTTTAGCAAACCACTGGTTTCGGGTTTTTTTTTTTTTTTAGTGGTAGAACAAAGTTTAAAAGCTGCTCATTTCTAAAGGCTACTGTTGTGGTTGAGCAGCAGACCAATAACCCGTATGGAAGACTGTTTCCTACTTTATAGTTGAGGGACTCATTCTGATTTCACCAACTTCTTATATAACTATAGGTCCATTGAAATTCAGCTGTTTATCTTTCTGGTTTACTGATGCAAGTCAAATATGAATCAAGCTTGGGGTAGTTCTGCTGAACAGAAGGTGGTGGGGGTAAGGCATAAAAATGATTCTACATCCCATCAGTTTTCAACTCTGGAAAAATTACTTGTGCTTGTATGATTAGGTAGATTCCTGCCTGACTATTGTGTCACTGGGTGTATCTGGATCATGTTTTTATGAATGTCTGTCTGGAACACAAAAAACCCCTTGCTTGCATCAGAGAAGGGGAAAAGAGCCTGTGTTTCCAGCATAGCTCAAGGGAAGTGACAGCGTTCTTCTCTGCCTTCTACCCCGCTTCTAAAAAAGTGGAAGATTTGTTTTCCCATTTATCTCTTAGTCATACAAACACACTTGCTGAGCAAGTGATACTCCTGCAGGAATCGGCCCCTTTCACAGTATCTGACTTTTGGTAAATATTATGTCATATGGATACCTTGGTTCATAATCCCCCATGTTGAAGTGCAGATTCAAATAGAATGGATACGATCAAATAGATTTGTTCTTTCTCTCCCTTTTTCTCTCTTGGCAAGTTTTAGCAAAGATAGGTACTCCATAAACACACTTTTAAGCAGCACTTTTGTACCCATTTAGAGAGAGACTACAAACAATGAACGTTATTAGTCCAAACTCAAAAGGCTCATGATTCACTATGTAGTTCATTGGGCTAGGCCCCACTAGAGTCAATAGCATTTCAAGCCATAGTGACCCCACAGCTCAGCATTGCTTAGTGTACCTGTGTCTGAGTCTGTGTCCTCCAGATAATTATTCCCCACTCATGACTAGAACTGGGTGTTCTTGTCATAAGTCCTGGGATCCTCCAAGAATTTATAGGCAGATAAGGCACAGGGCAGCCTGGTATGGCTTCATGTCATTGGGGGCGGGGCCACGTTAATCATATGAAACAGGCTGAGAGAAGGGCCAGCAGAGAGATTCTGGATAAGTTGTTTTAGACTCTGTTTGGTGATGTTTGCAAGACAGTTAAAACTGGTGGAAAGGAAGTTGAAATGTATGTGATGTAATGGCTCACCATGACTTGGAAAAGAGTCATGACTGAGGGGGACTGTGCTCAATGGGCACTACTGTATGTCTTATTCAGATGGGCTGCACTAGCCTAGTTTTATGGTAGGTTCCTATCAGCATTTTTGCCTCATATGGGCCATGTGCTTTATAGTTAAGGACCTAAATAAATTGCAGTGAGACTAAACAAGTTTTGCAGATTGGTTGCACCAGAAAAAGCAAGTTTCACAGATATTTCCAGGATATACTCCAGTGGCCACACCTAGGGCCATCCCTGTGGGGTGGGAGTGAATCGGGGTGATCTCCCCAGCCTCTATGCTTTGAGGGCCCCCTGTATAGGTCTGTAGACCGTATAGGCCCCACCATGGCTGCCATGTGCTGCTGCTGCCGAGAGCTGCTGACTCCAGTCACTCACCACCACCCCCTTCCCCCCCACTGGCTCTGGCCGCTTGCCACCAGCCCCCCTGGGTCCCGAACACCTCTAGGAATGGCTCTGGCCCCACCCCTTGGCACTGATTGGAGAGGCCCAGGCAGATGAGGAGGGGCAAGGGGGAGGCTGCCATATTGTCTGCTGGGTGCCTTTTATGTGGCCCCACCCCTTGGTGCTTATTAGCACAGAGACCCAGGGGAGAAGGGACAAGGGATGAACACCATCTTGTCTGCTGCCCTTTGTTCTGCCCCATCAGCCAGTGCCTTCTGCCTCATCCCCTCCCATCCAGGCAGGCTGCGAGGCTGGGCCATGGCTGCAATGACCTCTGGCTCCAACTGGGAGCCAGCATTTCATTTTTATAACTTTAAAAAAAGTTGGTTTTGTAGACAGTCCTAGATTTTGTGCTTGCTGCAAAACTATGAATTGAGTAGACCCCTATTTATAGTCGCGCTCAGTGTTGGCTGTAGTTAATCAACTTCATGGTCAGTTTCTATTACTGAGCACATGCTGCTTTTAGCAGCAGTTCAAAGATAGGCAATGTGTTTAATGTGGTTTTTTTGTATGCAAATGTAAGACCAGGGGGGTTTCCCCCTATGTTGTCTGGGGGGAAAACCTTATCTTATAGTCTAGTAAATATGGTAAATCTGATAACTTCCTCTTACTCCACAGGTTTACCTCCATCTTCTGCTTTAAGTGACCATTTTTATTTATGTAATAGCATAAAAGAAAAGTAAGTGTTCTACCTAGTATTCAGCTTAAGATTTTATCTGCTTTCCCAAAGCTGAGAGAGGGCAATTGTGCCTGAAAGTTTGTCTATCATCTCTCTCAACTATATGGCAGATCCATTAGAAGATATTATGGAACAAATCCTCTCCATATGTTACTTTGTATAGCATAACATCTGACAACGTGGGGGCTTTTGTTTTTATTCTAATATAAATTAAGATATAAAATAACTGCGACATGGAAATCCAATCAAGTCTACATCAGTAGTTACCCTTTCAAAATAAAAAAGCAACTTTTAACCTGTCCAAAAATATAGAAAAAAATCCATGTAAATAAACCTTGTGGCCTTCCCCTGAAGTCAACGAGACCTAAACTCTAAAGGAGAGAGCTAGGTGAGTAAATCTGGAAAACACCTTGAGATCCATTCTTCTGTTTAAATTAAAAAAAAAAAATCACAGAGCTTGTCATAACTGCTACAAAAGTTCTGTGTCTCTGTGGTGGTGGGGGAGCAGTTTGTTTCATTTTTTCTTAATTTGGGGATAATCAACATGCATGATGTCCTTAGAGAAAAATGGCTTAGTGAAAAGAAGATACTTTAGGTCTAGTGTATGTCAAGGTCAGCCTGACACCTTTTCCTTAAAAAAAAAACAAACAAACTTTAGTTTTCTTTTAGGCAGCAAGGACAAGCCCATTAAGATAATTGCAGTAGCACCAACAGGAGGGACATGCCTTTAATACAGACAGAATTTTAATAATGTGGGGCTTTAGCAAGCTTAGTAATAGTTTCTACAGTATTGCTCATTTCCCTTTTACGTCTAAACTCTTTTGGACCTTACCAAAACCTTTAAAACAGTGCTTCATATTTTAAGTGTGTTTTCAAATGTAGGTATTACAAATTTTTCTATGTATAAATGTACATAGGTGTTACAGTTTTTCTGACTGTTTACCAAACTACTTGTTGAATTAAAATACACCCAATACAAGGACTATAGTACAAATGATAGCTGCCAATTCCACAATTGTCATTCAATCGTGGGGTACAGTTGCATATAAATCAAGAATATTTTATGTAAGTAGTATATTTTATATATGTATATAAACATATATAAAAACAGACTTATGCTGTGGGTTTGTCCTTTGTTCCTCTATACCATCATCCTATTAAACATCATCTGACTACTTTATGCAGTTTTTCCATTAGGAAAAAGATCTGACATGGCAAGTCACTAGTGTTCAGTTGCAAAAAAGATAAAATGCATCAGTTCTGGATGAACTAAGTCTCTGGGTATAATATAAGTCTATGCAAATTACTATAGTTATGTTTATTTCAAGGTCAGTTTTTTTCAGATTTGTTCGTCATTTCCATGTGCTCAGGGAAGGCAGGGTCTGACATTAAGAAGGGGTAAAGAGGTTGCAGGAGGAAGAAGTTGAGGGGGGGACACAAAGCAAAGGGGTCACCTGACCCCCCAGATTTACTTTCCCTTCTGTAGCAGTGGGAGGTTAACAAATTCAAGACAGACCTCCAGTAATTAGATTCTATACTTGGAAAGCTTATATCAACTTTATATCCTCCATGTTGCAGGGGTTTAGGTTGTAGCCGTGTTGGTCTAAGGATATAGGCAGACAAGGTTCCTTGGGTGAATTTGATATCTTTTATTAGACCAACCCAAATGGTTGGAGAATAGTTATTAAGCAAGCTTTCGGGTTCAAAACCCCTTCGTCAGGCTCAGGACGCTGCAGCAGTTGCTGTGTGCTCTTCCTGGATGGAATGAAAAGTAAAGAAGCCAGGGGCTGGGCTGGGCTGGGCTGGGCTGGGGAGTCAGTTGCCAGGCAGATTGTAATGTATCAAAAATCCATTGTCTATGTTTAGTCCCTGATCTCTAGTGTCCAGCAGGTTGATGAAATGGAGCTCATAGGCTCGTCTCTGGGATGTGTTGTGTAAATTTCCCTTGAGGATCAGGACTGAGAGATTGGAGAGAGAGTGGCCCTCCTGTGAGAAATGTGCCCCCACCGGTAATTGGGTGTTTCTGTCTTTGATGGATTTCCGGTGTGCGTTCATTCTGGTGCGCAGTTGTTGTCTGGTCTCTCCTACATATCTTCTGTCAGGGCATTTGGTGCATTGGATGAGGTATACTACATTCCTGGAGGTGCAGCTGTAAGATCCTGGGAGCCACCCATCCTAGCCTTCAGACAAGCACCAAACCTCGCCAACCTCATCACCAGAAGCAAACTTCCTCAACCCCAGAACACACCAAAGGGATCCAGACCGTGCCATGACAAGAAATGCAAAACCTGCCCCGACATCTCCACCACCCCCACTATTACTACACCCCACAACAGAGCCATCAGCATCCCAGGATCTTACAGCTGCACCTCCAGGAATGTAGTATGCCTCATCCAATGTACCAAATGCCCTGATGGAAGATATGTAGGAGAGACCAGACAACAACTGCGCACCAGAACGAACGCACACCGGAAATCCATCAAAGACAGAAATACCCAATTACCGGTGGGGGCACATTTCTCACAGAAGGGCCACTCTCTCTCCAATCTCTCAGTCCTGATCCTCAAGGGAAACTTACACAACACTTCCCAGAGATCAGCCTGTGAGCTCCATTTCATCAACCTGCTGGATACTAGAGATCAGGGACTAAACATAGACATTGGATTTTTGATACATTACAGTCTGCCTGGCAACTGACTCCCCAGCCCAGCCCAGCCCCTGGCTTCTTTACTTTTCATTCCATCCAGGAAGAGCACACAGCAACTGCTGCAGCGAACTTAGCCTGACGAAGGGGTTTTGAACCCGAAAGCTTGCTTAATAACTATTCTCCAACCATTTGGGTTGGTCTAATAAAAGATATCAAATTCACCCAAGGAACCTTGTCTGCTTCTATCAACTTTATACATTTTCATTTACAGACTCTAATTATTGGAGGGTGGGGAATCTTATAATTAGGGTTGTCTTATATTTGAGTAAATATGCTAGCTACAGACCAAGTAAAGAACTGTTGAAATAGATAAATATTATGAAGCTAAGTAATGCTACCAACATGGCTACATCAACACTGCAACGCTAACAGAAAGTTGTACTAAGATACAGTCCATTTTCTAAAAAACTTACTATTTAAATTGAAAGCAATTCATACAAAGTAAAAGTAATAAATAAATGGATTCAATGGGGAGGCACAGGTAAAGTGGGTAACAATCAGCGTTGCCACCTGTCTGTTTTCGCCAGTCTCATAATGACTTCTATTTTCCCTATAACCCCAGAGGAGTCAGTTAAGAATAACACTAGACTCTCAGTGTTAAGTTTTTTCTAAATGAGTTTTTACCCCTCATGATTGTAGACAAAAGTTTGAAAGCATGAAGCTCAGTAATGATATTGGAATGCTTGTGGTGGGTAATCCAAAATATGGTTACGCAGACATGCTCAGCAAAATGGTTTAGAGTCACTTAAGAAGGAATCAATTTGTAAATTAAATTTAAGATAAGTATATACAGTCTACTCACTTATATGCAAACCAGAAAATTCACTTAGTTGCATAACAGCATCAATCCCATTGGTTGTCTCTTACTTACATTATATTATAACAAGTATTCCCTGAATATCAATTAAATGCAGAAACCATTGAAGTCTGTACTACAACTTACTTTCATGTTAACTGTGTAATAATTGTAATTGTCAACACTGGAACTAATTGTACTCTGTTTCATGGTGCCAGAAACAGTGAAGGTTGAGCAGCTGTGAGACAGCTGCTCTTAGAAGCCCTAGAAATGATGGGAGTAGACAACTGTGTGGCTGTTGTCTGCCCTTGTTTTTAAGGCTTCCATCTGTAGCCATAAAATCTACTCGTTGGCACAACCAGTACACTGGCACAACCAGTACAACAGCACTGACCAAACTACACACAGTGCTTAAGTACACAGCGCTATCTACACTGTGGTGTAGTAGTGTGGTGTATCATGGCTTTTACCACTTTCAAGGCTTCTAATAGTCAGTTTGGGAGCTGCCATTAGGAGTTTTAAAAATGATGACAAATTGCCAATTTGCTAATACCACAGCACTGTGTACTGTTTATGTTAAAAGTGTATAAGTGCATTTTTTCGGTGAGCGCGTCGTTTTCTTCAGTCCTAAGAGTAGGTGCTTACACATAGTGCATTGTAATATACCTGCTCGTTCATAAATAAGTAATGCCTTGTATTGATTTATTTCATGTATACTCGTGAACAGAGATTCATGGGTTTATGTGCCCTTTTCGAATTGCAAATTGTGTATGCTTAAAAATCTGCCTCTAATCTGGGCTCCCTTCCCTCTGCCCAAGCCTCCTGACAGCCATAACAGGTAGGTGCAGGGGGAGCAGCATGGCTTGGTATTTCCTCATGCTGAGAACCAGGGCTGGGGGGGAGGGAGCCCCCCACACTGGTGACCTGGCGCAGGTCCCCCAAAGAGCCCAGACAGCAAGGTGTGGGAGGGCTCTTGTGGCACTGAGGGCTCCTTTCCCCTACCTGTAGCCAGCAGCAGAAGCTCCCTCATTCACTACTTTTTGCTATACTGGCGGGGATGGGGTGGAAAAGGTGCCCCTCTGCCACGGGAACCTGGCCCAGCCCATAGCAACACTTGAGCTGGGATGCTGGGGGAGAGGGGGTGCCCAGAAGGGGGCTCCTTTTCCAGCTCCCCTCCCCCCCCCCCGAATTCCCAGCACAAGGAACTTGCACAGTTAGGGGAAATGAACCTCCCTGCCAGTTGCCGCCCCCCCAGCTTCTTGCTCCTTTCCCCCAGCTGCAGGAAGCAGCATGAGTTCCCTGCACCATTTTTCCCCAACCTGGGACCTTGGGGGGGCAGAGGGGAGCATGGAGCACAGGCCCTGCCATGCCCCCACCAAGACCCAAGCTGGGAATCTAGGGGTGGGCCTTCCTTGCAGCAGGGCTTCTTTTCCACCTCCCTGCAAGAGAGCCCAGTGCTGCCGCTGTCACTTCTGGCTGCAAGTGGGGGAAGGGAGGCCCCTCCCCTGCCTCCCAGTTGTGAGGACCTCCCTACAGCTTGCTGTCTGGGATGGGGGGTGAGTCTGCACAGCAGGGGGGCTTCCCTCCATTTCTTCCCCCAGTTTGTGCTGACAGTTCCCAGCTGGTGGGGGGGGGCAGGGCTGGGGAGGCACTCCAGCAGCATCCTGAGAAACCAGTGGGAGCACCCCCTGCCTGCTGGCCTTGGTGAGTGCAGGTAGGTACCAAACCCTGCTCCCCATTGAACAGCACGTGTCTGTTCAATGGGCCATACTCTAACTTACGCCACTTTAAGTGCAACAGAGCGCTTTGCACCAGGGGCTTTTTGAACCTCTGTACTTAGCCTTGAGTGAGGAGCCAATTTTTCTTTCTCCATGAAATATGATGGCTTTGTTTACTAATGGAGATTAAGGCTTGGTTAATGGGAATTAATCCCTCATGTTGAATGCTTGTGCATTTGTGCATTAACGCTTCTAAGCATATGCAGAACAACAAATGACAATTTCTGTGCTCGTGGAATATATCCGAAATACATTGGTCTATACACTCTTCCTCTCCTAGTGGGGAAATAGAAAGCTTCTCATTCTATATGGGCACCTTTTAAAAAAAGTTTAGACTTGTATCCCCAAAAATACTCAGTGCTGGCATAATTTTCCTGTGTTGACTTCAGCGAGGAAGAGTTTGGTTTTTGTTTTTTGGCTGGATTTTTTAAATCTTTCAGTATATTATAATTGAGTCTAGTCCTAGTTATACTGAGGTGTCAGTTTATCAGTGACTTACCTGGTAATTGAGGTATGAACACCCAAGATGAAACTTTCTGTAAAAAAGATTAAAGGTGCCACGCAGTTACTAAATCCAGCAAATTATTAAGTGAATTATATTAGATAAAGCACTCCTTTATCTAGTAGCAGAAGCTCTGCAGTCCCTTTGTGTTCCAAAGCTGTTATACGAAAAGAAAGACAGACACCCAGGCTTGCTGTTGTAAGCCATGTGATGCTGTTGAGCAGTTTGCATTAGTGATTTCCTAAGTCAGACTGGAACAGGAAATATAAAAAATAGGACAGATACTTTATGCAGAATCCTGGAAAGAAATGTGACAAGGAAAATGAGTCTGACCTGATGTTTCTGCACCCCATAGGCTTTTTGTTACTACCTCTGTTTAGGGGAACAGGATTATGTTTGCTTTCCTAGGATCAGAGGAAAGTAGGGTTGGAAGAGACCTCAGGAGGTCATCTAGTCCAGGCCCCTGTTCATGGCAGATTGTGTGTGCTGCTTGCTGCTTTTTGCAACTGGAGTACACTGCTGGCTCACCCTCACGTCCTTCTCCGAGTACTGCAGCCTAGCCAGTCGTTCTTCAGTCTGTGTTTTTGCTTGCAGTTATTCTGTCCTAAGTCCAGGACTTTGCAGTTGTCCTTGGTTTAATTTTATCTGATTGATTTTTGGACCATTTCTCCAGTATATTTGGGTCATTCTAGATCCTAGCCCTGCCCATCAATGTGTCTGTAACTCCACCCAACTTGGTATCCTCTGCAAGGTTAAGCATGCACTTAAATTTGCTAAGTGACACTTAGTAAGTGTGCACTCAGTCCCATCCGCCAAATAAATAAGCTCTGTAACCAAACAATTTGCATTCAGAGAATAACTAGCTCCATGTCACAGATTTCTGCTTTCAAAAGATCCTGACCCAAAAGCTCTAAGTTATGTTAATACATAGCAGAGAGTTGGTAAGGTGAATCCATAGGTTATTAACATCCAGAGTAGTATAATATAGTATAAAATAATACAGATATAATTGATCGCATTACTTTTTATTGATCTTCTTATGCTTTAGAAGTTAGAAAAATACAATGCATTTCTTTGACATTATGAACTCCTGTCTTCCGGTTTCCACATTATTGTGGTCAGAGATCAGACCCCGGGATCTCCAGCTGCTTGCTTGTTTTGGCTGCTTGTACAGAGCAAATTTGTTTTATTTGTCCTTTCCACAGGATTTCCCCAACAGGAAGTAATAATGTGCTGATAGAGCCAGAGATTTCCTTACAAGGTGTATAAAGTACAAGGAAGTTTTGATTCAAGTAATCACAAGTATTGAGTAATAGAACTGCTGATTCATAACAGAAGAGTATTTTGCAGCTTATGGTAGTGATATAACAGATAGTCATCTGTGTGACTCTTTAAAGATAGAGCAGGTATTCATTATTTTTACATCTTGTCTTAAACATTTCTCAGAGATTTCCTGTTGCCCTCAAAGGGTATGGATCTTGAGATGGGGAAAACACTCGTTGTCAGTGAGATCAGGGTTCAGGCCCAGGGACATTGCATGATATTTACAGTCACACTTATGCTAGATGCTGTTCAAGTACAGTTGCTCCTTCTATGCTTCATCAATCAGCAGTTAGCTTTTAGGTAATATGATCCAAACTGTACTAAATTCAGCCTGTTGTTTCAAATGGGCAGCCTCTCTTGCTTGGTTATTTATAGATGACATACCTTTACTTCTTCTTTGTTTCTAATCGTTTCTGTTGGCTAGCTTTGAATTTATTTGTTTTTGTTGTATTCTAATTAGAAACATCAACACTTGAAAGAAATGGTGAAATTCTGGTTCCAGTGTAGTCTGCGGCAAAAACTCCCAGTAACTGATGTTATGGGCGGCTTCATTTCTAACTTAGAATTGGCAAATGTTTTTGAAGGCCACAGCATTGTTGGTCTCTCCTGTCAATCAAGAATCTTAAGCGAGGCACTTTGCTGTAGAGTTAAAGTGGACCAGATAATGTTCTGTAGGTGATATACTAAACTCTTTTGTGCTTTTTACAATAATTAAACATTTTGTTTGTGCCTCCTATGCATTTGTTAAATAGCCATGAATAGTATTGATCTAAACATACCAGGAAAAAAACCACTCCTATTTGAAGTTGTTTCTTTGAGAGAGAGGTATTCTCAAATATTAATAGTTTGTTCCTGTTTTTTACCTCTCTTTACATTAAAAAAAACTGACTCTAGCATGAGCACCATTACTTATGATCAGTTCTGTGAAATAATGCTTTGTTTTTCATTGGGTTTTTTTCAGGTGATAGGTATTTTGCCCCTAATGACCCACTCGAATTTAAGTCACACCAGTGGTTTGGTGCATCTGTGAGATCTAAAAATGATAAAATTCTGGTGAGTTTTGCTTTTCATGTTTTTCCACAGTACAATATTGTAATAGAAACACTAGAGAGAAGCTTCCAGCAATTGAACATAAAAAAATTAAAGATAACTTTACAAGTTCACTTGAGTTCCTTGTTAAGAGTTTGTTGGCTCTTGTTAAATGTTTCTAATGGAAGTCTAGTATAATTCTTTAGTCAATAAAAGTTTAAATGTTTCTGGAATTCTTATGGAATATTCTTGTAAATATTCTTCTTTCAGAAAATGCTCTTTTTTTTTTTAATCCTGCCAATAGATCCCCCCCCCACCTCCCAGAACTACTATTGTTACCTGCTGAGCTGCTTGGAAAATGCAAAATCAAATGAGGTTTTCTGTTAGTAATGTTGATATAAATGTCCACTGTGTAGATAGCATTTTGTTGATGTACAGATTCTGGTAGATGTCATTCACTATTCCGTGAGCATGAAGGATCTTAGGATCTACCCTTAGGCATTTTGAAGAGACATCTCTTTTCAAGACTGTTCTTTTCCCCAGGCTTGTGCCCCCTTGTACCACTGGAGAACTGAAATGAAACAAGAGCGAGAGCCTGTAGGAACTTGCTACCTTCATGATGGATCTAAAGCTGTTGAGTATGCTCCCTGCAGATCAAGTACGTATAGAACTCTGTTTCATTCATTGATTTGATTTCTCTTATGTTATACCACATTATGTGGATGTCTGAAGAGGAATTTATTTAACGTATGTTCCCTCTTTCCATGATGTTTGGCCTGTAGCCTTGTGTAGCCTATGGGAAATGAGCCTGAACCCTAGATCTGAACACTCCTGGAGTTTATATATAGTTATCCAGAACGTGGATTCAAATTTCACAGGTCACCTCTTTCTTTATCACAGACAAAATTAAAACCTTGGGGTTTTAAAGGACACAGGTAAGAAATTAACAGCTTGGAGATCATCTCGGCAAAATAAAAAGTGAGCACATTTTTCTGTTGAGATGTGAATGTTGGTTTATTGTATCCATAGTTCAGTTGGAGTATTATTATCACATTAATGATTTCAGCTTTTAAAAATCCTGATGATGATACTCATGATACCTGATTTTGTTTCAGGGCAGAGCAAAGTATCTGGCAGTGACCTACTGAAGAAGAGAATATCTGTGTAGCACATTGTGTAGAAAATGAAATTCATATCATGGTTCATTCCTTCTGCAAAGCTGTGTAAAGTGATTAAAAGTAGCTGAAAACTCAAAAGACAACATTTGTTTTTAAATGATCCCTGGTTTTTTTCTGGGGGGGAGGGAGGGTTTGTTTGTTTTTTTTTTTTGGGGGGGGGGGGGGTTGTACGCTCAACTGCCAAAATTACCAACATTATTTTCAGGGTACTTTGCAACTGCAAATTCTAGTTAGTTAGTAGGCTCTGGTGCAGCTCAGGAACTCTAAAAAACTGGATTCAAGATGTTTGAAATTGCACAGAGAAGCTCCTTTTGAAAGCTATTACCATATTTTTACTTAACTTCTGAATCATTGAGAATTCTGAAGTACATCACAGAGTACATTCCATCATCCTCTAATATAAAAAAGGCTTAAATAAGTCTGACTGCATATTTAACTAGTGAAACTATTATAGATAAGGCTCTGTCAATATTTCTGTCCCAGAGATGTATATTTAGGGAATGAACTCATCCATAAAGATTATCTCTGGGCTGTATCCTGGTATGCAAAGTATCGGCCAAGGAATGTTTATGGGTTTTTTTCATTTTCTTTCTTAAGATGGAATTGAAATATTTTATTATTGTACTGTTTTCTGTTGTTTTTTGCATAAGAAAAGAAAAGTATATTTTCTCTCTCTCTCTCTCTCTCTCTGATGTTTCACCTTTAAATTTTACAAAAGCTTTTTTCCCCAGTGTCTTTGAAGTGTATTTCAAAACAAACATTTACATCTATTAGGGAAAAACTAGAACCAATCTGAAAGTTAACTGCAATGTTATTCGAGTTGAGGGAGAAGACAGAATAAATGTTGTCATATCAGAACATAGCATTAAACGACCTAATTAAAAGCCAGTTTTGACTGTTGTTGTTACCTGATAGATGTGTGGGAAAAGAAACAAAAACATCATCAAAAACAAACCAAAACCGACATGGATTTCAGGTTTGACCTGATCCAGGAATTAGTCAAGAATGCTTGACTAAAATGAATCATTAAAATTATGTTATTGTTACAGTTTCTCTTTCTTTCTTTTTTTGTAGCAATTATTGATGCCGATGGACAGGGATTTTGTCAAGGAGGATTTAGCATTGACTTTACAAAGGTAGGTAACATGATTAGCTATAGTCTATTTTGATGAGTTAGCAGACAGCAGCAGTTCCAACATGGACCTTATACTGGCGGTTGGATCTGTTTTTAAAATATATATGCAAGCTTCCTGAAAGTCAAACTTAATAAGCTAATCAGAAATAACTTAGGAAGAAACCAATATTATGTCACGTAAGAATTGTATGTGCATCTCAAATGCAAAGTCAATCCAGGTGGATATCCTAGCCATGGCACAGGCATCTCTCATGCAATGCCCTACCAATGTTACTGTGTTCTTAGTAGGTCTTTATATCCCTAGGATATTTGTGCTGAGAAGCTCCCGTTGTTGTTTTGGAGGGAATCATGTGAAGGGAATTGGACAGCTATTGGCTATATTTTGTTCTAATATAGTAACTCCAAAGTGAGAAAGTTCTAATCGTAGTTAAAGTGAAGATCAGGATTAATCCATCCTATTTACAGAGTAAGTTAGTCTGCCTAAATGGAAAAGTAACTTCAAATCCATATCGGAGGATTTTCTGTGAGAAGCTTAGGATAGAACAGAGGTAAAAACCCAACGCAGCTGTGTAGTGATATGCCTTAAGGAATATTAGGCCTGAATCAATAAGGCATGTACACATATGCATAACCTTAAGCACATGAGTAGTCTCGGTGACTTAGTTATGCACATTTTTGCTGCATCACGCCAATTCAAGAAACAAAAAATGTTTATAACTCATTTCTGTACCTGATTTTAACAGTTCAGGGCAGAGGAGTGAGAAAAGTCCCGTTTACCTACGCAGAAAGCAGTTATGTAATTGACTTCTGGCAAAACTACCTTATAGGGTTTTGTTCCAACTATTTTATTGTCTTTTAGCTATGCATGTAGGAGGGTCTATTAAAATGCAATGATTCATTTGGTTCAGACTTTAGTCGGGCTACGCGTGGGTGAGGGGAGAAGGAGCAGAAAAATTTATTCGTCCAGTGTTGCTAAACCTCTTGAACTTCAACAGGGTTTGCATATAATTCTTTCTTTTTCATTTTTAATAGACCCTTGTAATCTCAGGTCTTAAATAGTAATATACTGTCAAAATATAATAACGTATTTGGGTCACTGCTGCTACAACAGCTGTCTAAGAACCAGCTGTATTTTTTCATAATTATCATTATAGTCTCCTTTTATGTTCTTCAGATGCATTCATAATAAAGCTGCCTTCTTTTTTTCTTTTGCCTTAAGGGAGACAGGGTACTTCTTGGAGGACCTGGAAGTTTTTATTGGCAAGGTGAGACAAACCAGTGAAGTGACATAAGAGGCTAAGTTCTTTTGATCTCTCCCTTCCATTGCAACTCTTATGCTCACTTATCCAACAACTAGCAAACTTCCCACGAATCGGGAAACTAGAAATATTCTTCCTTTGTCTTTCAAAAATTTTACTGTGTACTTGATGTAGCTTTAGATAAATTGATGTAAAAACCAGTAGAAAAAAAGTATCCTGACCTTTTAAATATATTTGTGTTATTTTCAAGTTATTTTACTAAATATTTAAATTGCATGTTCCTAAATGACAGATGAGGATGCCTCAGGGAAGAATTTCCCTATTCACCCAAAATCTTAAGGGGGAGTTTTCCCCTTTATCTTTTGAAACAGACATCTAATTTTTCAGTTGCAAAATTCTGACGCCCAACAAAGAGAAGTACTTTTCATTACCATGGGAAACAAAGACATGCTGTACACCCCACTGTTGTCTATTTTGCTTATTTAAACACCTTGACTTTTATGTCATCACCCTCTTGTGGAAAGTTTTGCATACCTTCAGTGGAACATATGGCTAGAAGCACCCACTGTAGTTTGAATGTAAAAGCCAATTGTTTGTTGCTACAGTGAATGGCTTTAAAGCACCCTCTTTTTGTATGAAAGGTGTTATGTTTATTAAAGGTATTATATGATCTAGGTGCCTGAGATGGTAGGCCCTTCACTTAGTAACAGAGACAGCATTTTTTCCAGTTGTATATTTCTTTATATTTGTGCAAACCCTAAACAAATCTGAATTATTAAAAATATTTTGCACCCACATCTGATGCTTGTCCAGTTACACCTGAAATGTGCTCCATGAAGATATTTGTGAATTTTTACACAAAAAAGTCCTAAATTAGTTCTGAATGTAACAATTAATTTAAGGATAAATAAATAAAATAAAACTGCCCTGAACTTGCCATTTCCTCCATTTATTTTGACCTAAATTCTGAAATGCTGGAAGTATATTGTCTCTTCCTTATATAACGGTCCTGTGGCTATGTGCTATGTAAAGCATGTGCTGCTTCCATATAGCTTTGTTTGTTCTTAAACTCTTAGCTTAGTGTTTGAGAAGAATGTAATCAAGTCACCATCTAGTGGCTATAAAACTAAAAATAAAGAAGATAGTAATATTCTATGATTCTCCTGTTAGCCTCTTGTTTGTTTCTCATATAAGGCTTTAATGTTGTGATGCTCAGACCAGGGTAATGCTTTAATTCTGCAAAGGCATAAGAACATATTAACTTCCAAATATTGGAGTGTCCCACTGAAGTCACCCGGTACATCCAGTGCCGGCAACAGGGGGGAGAGAAGTGTGGCACAAACTAGCAGCAGCTTTGGTTCTGGCCTGGCCACCACTGATTCACCAGCAGTGCAGCCATTGATGCTGCCTTGTGTGTGTATGCTTTATGTCTCTTAATGGATACTATTAGTGAGCTCTGATAGCCTTCTCCTTTTGTTTAGGGATACGTCTATTGGTTTAGAATGAAACATTTTCTAGTCAAGTCCCATTACTCACAGAAAGATCACCAGAGACAATGTCTATTTGCTTAAATGTATTTTCTTTCTCCCCAGGTCAACTCATTTCTGACAGGGTGGCAGAGATTGTGGCTAAATACAGCTCCGAAATCTACAGTATAAAATATGATGACCAGTTAGCAACTCGGTCAGCAAGCGCTACTTTTGATGACAGCTACTTGGGTGCGTAGTTTGGGGATAGATATTAATTATATATCTATATAGATATATAATTAATATAAATCTTTTAGGCATATTTGATGGATCAGACTCTGAGCCACTGTGCAAAATTAACAACAAAAACAAGAAACCACACACAGAACTGACAATAGTTTCAGCAGGAGCAGATTTTAACCCCTATTCAAGTTGATAAAGCAACTGATGGAATCATTCCTACCTGCTAAATTGCTTGTGTATTTACAAATAATTTAATGGGTTTAGTATTGGCTATAGGAAGTGACTTATCAACTAATCTCCAGGTCAGTTAAGGACATCTATGCCTATTAGGTAACTTAAAAAAACTTTTGCTTGCTTTTGCCTTTGTGTTTATGTCAATGTGATTTAATTGCTTTTTTCAGTGACTTGATTAAATTTGTTTTTGAAAAATTTGTGATCATAAATATATATCAGTGAAATGATACTCTATTTATTAGTGCAGTCCACACACACACACACACACACACACACTGGTTTGAGTGACATCACAGCATTAGTTTTACAATGGCACAGAAAATCCCTTAATCACCTGTAAGGATGTGAAAAGTTAAACGATTAATTGTTTAACCGATAAAACCAGTGATAACTGGTTAGTTTACCAGGTATTGTGTGGTGTGAGGCAGGGCACAGTCTGGCAGGGAAGGAGGGGAAGGGAAGACGCACATGCTCCTGTGCTCCAGTGGGAATCAGAAGGCGGTAGAGCAGGCAGAATGGAGGGAGGAGGAGCATAGAGGCCTAGTACCCACAGTCTATGAGGTTAAAGACGAAAATAGCAGGCAGCCTAATGGCTCATCAGTTAAGCAATTAGCTGCTCATTCACAGATGTTCCCTCCCTAGTGGGGAGGGGCTTCACCTGAGCTGTGTTGTCTGGCTGGGCTTGCCACTGCTGCCTTCCTACTCTGTCAAAGGGCCCTAGAAACAGCTTCCAGCAACAACTGTGTCCAAGATGCTGTGTTTTCTGTTAACCATTGTAATTAGAGAAGGCTAAACGGATAATATTTTTAACAATATTTACATCCCTAATTGCCTATTTTAATTCTTAGAAAAATTGTAAATTGCAAGAGTGAAGGAACAAGTCTTGTTCCATCTCTACAGGACAGTCTAATTTAAATCCATCTGACATGGAATCATAGGGCACCTGTACATGTGCCTGAGGCCTGCTCTACCATGCTCTAATTAGATTAACTGAGTCTGCTGGAGTGTGCTAATTAGGATTCTCCAACAGTCTCGGCATCACATGTATTCAGTGTCCCTGTGCTTCAACATCGCAGCGGGGCACTTTAGTTAAAGCTCTTTGAATGAGCTTTAGTTAAAGCATCCCTACCACCTTTTTGAAGTGCAGGAGGCTGAACACACAAGATGCTGTGTACACTTTAATTAGAGAAGCTCTTGAGCACCCCTGTCCCTCCCCCCCCCCAACACCAGAGCATGTAAAGATGCCCATACTTGCTTGTTCAAATCAAAGGATCTTTTTACTACTGTGTGCTGCAAGTACTGGTACAAATTGCATCAATTTCTTGTATACTTCAAAATTCAGCGCCTTCAATGAGCTTCAAAAAAAGAGAAAAGCAAAAAAAAAAAGACTTTTCTATGTAGATCTTGGTACTATGGAAGCAGAGGGTAGTTTCAGTGTGTGACCCCAACCTGACTTGAAATAGATAAGCAAGCAAAATGGCTAGGTTTTGCAATATTTGATAAGCTAAAACATTAAGAGTGTAATGTTTAAATGCACACTTGAAGCACTGTAGTATTCAGTGTATAGTGAATAAGGAGGAATTGTTGCTTAGAAACATATGCTGAAATCCTAATGACAGAATAATTGAAGGGAGGTTTTTTATCTCTGGTCAGGATCCCTGTTGCTTTCAGTGTGAGCTCTGTATTCCAAGAAGGGGTACAATCTAGATCTCACCTTCTTACTGCATATGCAAACAACTGAAGATTAAGGACTTTCTTCGGATGGGATGCATTTTTATACTATTTACACACAAACTACTTATGAGATTTCTTTAAAGTATGAACATGTCCAGAACCAGACCAGTTAATTCTGTAAAAATATATTAAAATATATGTTCCTGTTACTGTTTCAGAAAGTTATCAAGGAGTATTGCATATTTTAAGATTCCAGTAAAACCTTTATCTAATAGAGAAACTGCCATCTTATGCTTTTTTACTAAAATTTAGCCAGATTATCTTTTTCGTACTGTGTTGCTAGTGCTAACTGAATTATAATTTCTGTGCATGCCTCTTCCCATATTAAGCAGGGAAAGGGGAATGCATAGAAATTGGGTAGCAGTTTTGTAGCTGCAGCACCTTTAAGAAACAAGTATCACTTCAGGAAGTGACTTGGGTGTTATGGTTTACTCTTTACTTTGTAACTAACTATACTGAACTAATGGCCTTGTATTGTGGTTGAGAGAGTAAGGAATTTTTTTATGCTGGGAGGTGAGTTCTCAAAAAAACCATCCTGAAGTCTCAAAATCATTAAAGAATCCCAGGGGTTTCTTTTCCCAGAAGTAGATGGAAAGTACAGTACAGTGCAAGTACAGTGTCCTAGGAAAGAAAAGAAGAATTTTGCTGAGTTGTCCAAGTCGAGCAGAGTGACTGAGGATCCAAGATTTCTTGATTTACACTCTTGACTTGAGCAAGAACTGGGTGAACCTGGGAAAGACCCATGAGCCTCTTCTTTTCTAGCTGTAAAATTATTATTCTGTCCATCTTCTTTATATGTTAGTAAAGCTCCCACCTTCTGAATCCACACAAAACTAAATTACCTGTTACATCATTTGGACTGTTATTTGATCTTTTCTTCCAAGAATCAAGTTAAGTATTCACACCTCAAATAGGGGCTGTTTCAGCAATTATACAGTTTTTATTCTGAACTCTCAACTGTGCTCCTTTACTGACTTCAGGAAAATACTCATCTGCTGAGTCTCAAACTGGAATCATTTTATATTCTGTTGCTGTTTCAGATATGAACTTCTTTTGCATTGTTACTAGTAACTCCGGCTTTAGCTTCTTTGACCACTTAATAGCTTTGTCATGAATTCAGAAAGAGATTCCATTAGAAAAAAATCCAAATAGCATCTAAATTGTGGAATACTGGAAAGTTCAGACCTAGATTCAAATACAGTAAAAGCTTTGTTATCTGGCATGAATGAGGTAAGGAGGGTGCCAGTTATCTAAAAATTCCAGTTATCTGAGAATTGTACCTATCAAGGAAGAGAGGAGTGCAGTGTGGCCACCCCTACCAGGCAGAGCCCAGAGCTGCCCTGGCCCCAGCCTGCAGCAGCAACCTGCCTTGTCCCATGCAGATCCCTTTCCTCTCCCCCTGCCCTTTCCCCCTCAGACTTTCCCATCGTGGGGGCGGTGAGAAGAGGTGCATGCATGCATGGGTGCTCACACATGCTCACCAACCCCCCCCCCCCCTATTTTTTTTCTCCCTCCACCTATGCAGATATCAACTAGAAGAGCTCCCAGCAGCATCTCTATCTGCAGCATCACTAACTAATGTAAACCATAGAAATACTTGATGCCCATGCTGGATAGACTCGGCAAAGATTCCAGTTGCTAAAGTATTGGGGGATATTGGAAATTCTGATTAATAGAGTATTCTGGTTTGTAAAATGCCAGTTAACAGTTTTTACTGTATATCAATTCTGGACTATAGGAGCTATAAGCTCATTTGAACGTGGACATTCTAGTCTCAAACTAGTGGATGTGATTTGTCAAAATAAGCCTACCATTTTCACTGAAATAGACACGTTTCTGATCGATTTTGACTGTTTCCTTTTTTTAAGTACTGCTAGCATAATCATCTATAGGCATTGATGGTCACTATTTTCAGGTCATGAAGGGGGGCTGTGAAATCTTTATGATAAATTTTAAGAAATGACAAGAAAAAGAAGAATTGATACATTTACAGTGACTTTCTATTCTGCTATTTTTGTTGATCAGGTTATTCGGTGGCTGTTGGAGATTTCAATGGTGATGGGATAGATGGTATGGCTCTCATTTCTATTTTGTTGATGGGTAATGTTAATGTATTCAGCAGGAATCGGGCTTCAAATAATATCAATACACACACATATAATATGTTATGTATAACACTTGGAATGAATAGCTAGATTCAGGCAAAGGAAGCCAACTTGAGCCATCATCCTGTGTTTAAATGGAATCTGAATGTTACTCAGTTATCCTCCCTTATGTTGCAGATTTCGTATCTGGGGTCCCAAGGGCAGCAAGAACTCAAGGCATGGTAGGAAATTCTAAATATTAAACATGAAAATAACTTGAAAAAAGTAATAATGAAAGGAACCAGTCAAAAGCTAAGAAATATTAATTGCTTGACTATTTTTCCTTTGTAGGTGTCTATTTACAATGGGAAAAACATGTCTTTCTTGTACAATTTTACTGGAGAGCAGGTATGTACTTCTTCGATAGCTATGAAATGGGTGGGGAGAGAGCAATTGTAAAAAATAAAAAATAAATAAACCAGGGCATTATGTTGATTGCTTTAAGAGATGTGTTATGGTTAGAGACCTACCTAATTCATGGGGGCTGCCCCCTGGTTTTATGGGCAGAACATGGACCTGGGCAGCCATTTCATGGGTGGAGCAAGGCAGCCTCTCCCATACCTTTGGCCAAGGGGCCCCATGGCCTCGCCCCTCATCGCTAATTGGCTGAGAGGACTGCCAGTCTTGTGGCCCCATCCCTTGCCAGTAATTGGCTGCGAGGGCTGTTTATTATGCAGCCTCACCCCTCACCGCCAGGGGTTCATATGCTAAAGATAAGTACCACAGGGTCTATGTGAGTGCTGAGTACTGCAATATAGTGCAAGCATAATGAACACTGAGTACTGAAGCATAAGTGTCTCACAGGGTTTGGAATCAGTTCCATGAGTTCCCTTTATTATGATACCACTAAGACATTATCATCACTGAAACCCTTATCAAAACTTCTGGAGTCCTTGCACTACAGTTGTACAATTGTGATTTCATGGTGAGACTCTGGAGACTGTTGAGTGTTTCCCATACCTCAGCTGCCATGTTTCACAGAAAGCTGACATTGATGAAGAACTTCAGCATCGCCTCAAATGTGTCAGCTCAGCCTTTGAACCCCTGAGGAAATGGGTGTTAGAAGATCGCAACATCAGATCCAAAACCAAGCTTATGGTTTATCAAGCAGTTGTGATCCCCACCTTACTGTATGGAGCTGAATTGTTGACAGCATACAGGAGACCCCTCAAGTCACTGGCGCAGTACCATCAATGCTGGAAAAACCTTTGAATCCAGTGGCAAGAGAGACACAACAACATTAGCATCCTCTCACAAGCAAACACTACAAGCATCGAGGTGATGATCATCCGGAATCAACTTTACTGGGTCAGTTGTATCATCTGGATGTCTGACTCCAGACTCCTAAAGCAAGTTTTATTCTCCCTGCTTCATAGAGGCATACACTTGAGGAGGGCAGAGAAGCACGTCAAGGATGTTCTGAAAGCCAACTTGAAAAAATGCAACATCCAGCAAGAATCTGCTGCAGGGATCTCAGTACTTTGAAACCTTGTGATGACAACAGGAGACAGAAAAGTGGGAGCAGCAAAAACAGCATGTCATGGACTGAATCAAGAATCCGAAGTCATCCACCTAAAAATACATGCCTAAGTTGCAACAGAGTCTGTTGATCCCGGATCAGCCTAGTCAGCCATCTTCAGACCCACAGGGAATACAGTCATCTTTGACTGCAAGGGATAGCTGAAGAAGAAGAAGGTACTATTGTGTTAACACGGATTCGTTAAAGAATGAACTGCTGAATTCTACTAATGGAGGCAAAGAGATGTTGTCTGTTCTATGTATTTTTATAAAAACACTTTTTTTTAACAGAGAAGAGGAATGAAAAAATAATGGTAACAATTTAATTGAAATACATGTCCCCAAGATGACACTAGTAGGTACATTTCCTAATCAAAATATTTGGATCAAAGGAAAAACTTTTGTCTTTAATCTTGTTTTGCAGATGGCTGCCTATTTTGGATATTCTGTAGCTGCCACTGATATTAATGGGGATAAGTAAGCATTGTTTCCTTCTTCCTCTACTTCCAATTTTTTCTAGGAAAGTTTCTGTTTCTGTATTAAAATTTTTGAAAAACAAAATTATCAGTCTTTAACAGAATGTTTCCCATAACTTCTAATTTCTCTCCCTCTTTGGCTTCTTTATTAAGAGCTATTGGTACAGCAGACCATCTTCAGCACTCAATATTGGCTTTTTTCAGTTTGCTATAAAACTTCATCTACACTGGTCAAAGAATACACATGTGCTTTGTTCATCTCTAAATGCCTTTAAATTATAACTGAAACATAAAGGCAAAACTGAAATACTCATCCTAACAATGACTTTTTCAATTGTATGTCTAAGACTGATGGAGAATGTGGTAGGATCGAGCCTGATGTTTGTCATAGGTTTTTTTTTTCTTGTTTTTTGTTTATTTTAATACAGTTACATAGATTTGTTCATTGGAGCCCCTCTATTTATGGATCGTGGTTCTGATGGCAAACTTCAAGAGGTGGGTCAGGTCTCCATTTGTCTTCAGCTTCCCTCTGGAGGTTTTCAGATCACAAAACTGAATGGAGTTGAGATCTTTGCAAGGTTCAGCAGCTCTATTGCACCTCTGGGGGACCTAGACCAAGATGGTTTCAATGGTAAGACACCAGTATATGTCCATAGAGTAAACCTGGGCAGGAAGATGGATGCAAATACTGCATACACACATTAGCCTTTTTAGCTGTGAATGAGTGTTGGACAATTGGATGTCTTCAATGTCTACATGCTAATCCCAAGAATGGGAATTGCAAGTACATCAAGCAGAGGCTATACACGTTCAGGTGCTGCATCCTGGTTTACTTCAAATGCTCTGTTTAACTTCCAGGGCATTTTTTCAGGAATAAATTTATCATGTATGACCTTCCAACAGTAATTTAGAAGGATAGAGCTTTGGTCCTTCCCTTTTATTCAAAAAAATCTTTCTGAAGTACCAGGTATAGAAAAGCGAAGATGACCTGGATGAGGTACATTTTATTGGTTAAGAATTTTTCAGTAAAAGGAGTTTTCATCTGAAATACTAATTCATCAAACCTGAACATTTCATGAAAAAGTCTCTGCTTGAATGAATTGCTGCAACATGTCAAGCCAGGTGACCTAAGAACTGAGCATCATGGGGCTCCAGTTAACATACAGTATCTGGTTCTGGTGCCAAGCCTGGTGTGCAGCTGGTTAGTGGAAGCCTTTGCATAATAATCTGGTTGGTTTTGGTTAGTAGCCCTGGAACTGACAACAATCTGACAGTGTCAGGCAATATCTGTAAAACATCCTAAAAATATATTTTTGTTTATTTTGAAAATTTTATTTCCAAAACCAAATGTCCTGGGATTTCAATTCTGGAAAAAAAATATATATTTTTTTTATTTTTGTCCCAATTCTTTGTGAAACATTTTCTAAAAACGAAGTCATTTTTTTGGTAGAAACAGAGATTTGGTTTCTTGGCTAGCCTTAATATGTTAATTCTTCATGAAACCATTGGAAATTGGATACAATCTCCAACCTTTTACTTTTTTGCATGGCAACCTTTTACTTTTTTCCATCATTATAGATCAGAAATAGTTATAATAGAACATAAATTCAGAAATGCAAGCAAGATCTAAAATACATGCCTAAGGTAATTTTCCTCATGAAATTCTTCTTGGGTATCAGAGGAAAAATTGGCTTGAAACCAATATTAACATAAACTTCGCAATGTATTTTCATAAATAAGGCTTAATGTATAGGTTTTAAATGCGTATGTGTTTTGCTGCTTAAGATATTCTACACCAGTGAGTTCAGCAACATTATTTTTTGGATTGCAGACATTTATATACAAGTTTAATTACACATTAGTAAGGTCAAAGCTGAGAAGTCCTGCAGAATGTGGTTATCAGATTAGATGACACAAATGGTATTTTCTGGTCTATTTATGATTCACTGATAGATTTTGTGCTCATATTTTTTTAATGTCATTTACTTTATTGGCTAAAAAAGTAACAGTAAAGTCTTAATTTTTTAACTTAGTTGTGTTTTTATGGAATCATAGAAATTATTTTAATCATTGCTTTTTTTTTTTTTTAGCTCTGTTTCACCCTGTGATGGTTAAAATTAATCAGAAGTGGGATAGAGCTGAAATCTCTGCTGTTTTGCTTAGTATAATACAGATGATTCTTAAGGCCATTTAAGATGGTGCTGTTTTAAAGCTATGAAGCTTTCTGCAAATTGACATGGAATTATGTAATATCTGCCGTGTTTTTTTAATATATAAATGCTTTCATTCAAAAACAGTGGAGTTCTTGAACAAGTTGGGGAGTATTAAATGTTGATTGTATATGCACTTTGAAAGCACACACTTTTAAAAGTATTCCCTGCAAGGTATCCAATTAGTATTTTGTTTTGTTTTTATCATTCACTGCTAATATAAGTGCTCTCTAATTTAAGACTCGTGAAATGGAGCATAATTGCATTAATTTAACATTCAGCCTGTGGCATGTTGACAGGCTTTCATTAGTATGTTTTGGGAAATGACATTTTCTCTTGAATTACTCTGTTTTAAGTCCACTAGAGCTATTTGTAAATATCACAACCTCTCAATAAGTGTTAACGTATTAATGAAACGGGTAGATAATCCCATTTCGTTTGGGAACTTGTTTCCAGTAGAGTCCAATATTGGGAGTTTAAAACTTTTCCCTAAAACACTAAAAATGCATATAAATAGGCTGTGCTAGGTCTGCAGTTATTCAAGTAGCTCAGTTTGTTTTTGTCATTCTATAAAATCCCAGCATTTTAAAGGTTTTTATTAAACCAAGAAGGTGTTAATTAAACCTTTCAGAGCACAAATTATGTGCTGAAACATGCATTGCGACTTGTTATTGCATATCTGCTAAGAATTGTTTAACACCAGCACAAAGTTCTCTTTGTTTTATATATGGGGATGCTGAGACTATTCCTTTTTTATTCACAGATCTTGCAGTTGCTGCTCCTTATGGTGGAGAGGACAAGAGAGGTTTTGTTTATATCTACAATGGAAGAGCAACTGGTTTGAATACAGTCCCATCTCAGATCCTTGAAGGACAGTGGGCAGCCCGTAACATGCCACCAAGTTTTGGGTATTCATTGAAAGGAGCTACTGATGTAGACAAAAATGGATATCCAGGTGCTTTTTTCTATTTATGACTTTTTTCTATTTATGACTTTAAATCACATTATTGTGATTGTTCTAATCACAAATATCTCGCCTAGTGACCAGCAGCAGTACTGCTCCTAAACACAGATTTCACTTTTGTTTCTAGATTTGATTGTTGGAGCATTTGGTGTTGACACAGCTGTTTTGTACAGGTGGGTACAGAACACACATTCTTAGTTAAGTTCTGTCATGGGAAATGCTCGGTGGTATTTACATCATTTACAACAGGTTTGTCCAGTTTTTGAATGTTCAGGGGCAGCATGCCACACGGGTCATGGGCCCTTGGACTGCTCATTGTGGGGAACAGTACAGACCCCACAGCAGCATCCCTGCTTCCATGCTGCCCTGCCCCAGAATCCCCAGCCCCCACAGCAACAGGAGCAGTGAGGGGAGTGGCACCTGAGTGGGACCCCACAGGCTGCACTTTAACCCCTCATTGACCAGCTATCGCCCACAGGCCCCAGTTGAACAGCCCTAATTTACATAATAGAATAATAGCAAGAGAGGCTGACATTCTGTATTGAAGGATTACGTAGATAAGATGGTTGCCTTGTTCTTTCTTTACTATGTAAATGGGTAGTTCTTAATCTGCTAAATGAATTCAGAGCTGAGATAAGATACAGAGCTCCCTTCATGGCTTCCCTTGAGTGGCACTCTCCAGGTGTCAACATATATAGAAAGCTACTGCTTTCTGAAAAGAACAGCCCCATTCTCATCCTTGAAAATTTTTCTGCCCCCTCCTGATTTTAGGGGAGCTTTTCATAGATTTTATTTAGCTGTGCAGGAGAATAAGGTCTCCTTTTATACTTCTGCTCAGATTGTGACATTGACTAAGGAGGAAGCACAGAGGCTGTTCCTACTTCTCTTTAATTACGTTTCTTTTCTTTCTCTCCTCCCACTCTCTTTTTTTTTTTTAGCTTTGTTAAATACTGTCTAGCAGATAGTTTTCCCTGTATGAAGGAGTCTGTGATACAACTCACAACAGTGTGTTCACACTGATATGTTTTGCTTTCCTTGCAGGGCTAGACCAGTTATCAGTGTGCATACTTCTCTAGAAGTTACCCCAACCATTCTAAATCCAGAAAGCAAAACCTGCCAACTGTCAGAGTCTGGTCCAAAAGTTTCCTGGTAAGCTGCTTGTTTTTACTTAAACTTTATTTTTGATCAGGTAGGAAGGTATAATCAATTTATTAGATAAATAAATATTGTCTCAATATCTTGACAAAGAAAAGTAAGCACAATTAGGACCCACAGAAGCAAGTGGAAACCCACAATCTAAAACCCAAAGAAGCAAGTGAAATGGTTGCCTTTGACTTCAGTGGCTTGTAGATCTGACATTTGCTTTACACCTTCGATGCATAGATTGCAAATTCACATTGGACAGAATAAGATACCCCCAAGTAAATTGTTTCACAGCTGAATATCTGTCAAAATGCAGAGTCCTTTTTTACTTTTAGAGGTGACTCATGGTGACACTAAGAGCGAAGGGAGTAAATGAATGATTAATCACTAGCAAGTCTTCAGCATGTACTTCTATTATTGATACCATTGAGTTCATTTAACTGTTCAGCAACATAAGAGACCATATGGCTCATATGAGCCATGTATTTTGGTCACTTCACAAACTAGCTACTTCAATTTTGCTTTTGTATCTCAGTCCTTGACTGCTGGCTCTCCCACCCTCAGTCATAGTATCATAGTAGCTAGGGTCAGGAGGGACCTGAACAGATCATCTAGCCTGACTCCCTGCCACAGGCAGGAATGAATGCTGGGTTCACAAGACCCCAGACAGGTGATCATCCAACCTCCTCTTGAATTTACTCAAGGTAGGGGTGAGGACCACTTCCCTGGGAAGTTGGTTCCAGATTTTGGCCACCCTAACTGTAAAATATTGCCTTCTGATCTCTAACCTAAACCTATTCTCCATCAGCTTATTACCATTGTTCCTTGTCACCCCAGGTGGTGCTGGGGAGAAAAGAGGTCTACTTATTTGCTGTTGATCTCCCCTGATGAGTTTGTAGACAGCCAACAGGTCCCCCCTCAATCTCACCTCGTAGGGCCTGTCCTGCTGACCTCTCACCAAGCGGGCGGCCCTCCTCTGAACCCTCTCCAGGCTGGCCACATCCCTTTTGAAATGCGGCGCCCAGTACTGGATGCAGTACTCCAAATGCAGCCTGACCAAAGTCTCATAGAGGGGGAGTGTCACCTCTCTGGACCAGCTTGAGATGCACCTTTTGAATGCGTGACAAGGTATGGCTGGCCTTGCTGGCTGCAGTCTGGCATTGGCAGCTCATGTTCATCTTGGAGTCATTATTGACTCCAAGATCCCTTTCCACCTCTGTGCTTTGAAGAAGGGAACTCCCCAGCCTGTATGTATGCTGTGGATTCCTTCGCCCAAGGTGCAGCGCCCTGCATTTGTCTATGTTGAACACCACTATTCTCATCTGCCCACTTTTGTAGTCTGTCTAAATCTAGTTGCAGCCTCTCTCCCTTCAAGTGTGTCCACCTCCCCCCACATCTTAGTGTCATCAGCAAACTTGGACAGCGTTGCTGATGAAGATGTTAAACAGTGTGGGCCCGAGGACTGAGCCCTCACATCTTGCTAGGTTGAGTACAACTCGTCCACCACTACTCTCTGGGTGAACCCCATCAGCCAATTTTTTACCCATCCAGCTGTGTAGGCATCAATGCCACAGTCGCATAATTTATTGATGAGGATGGGGTGAGAGACAGTGTCAAAGGCCTTCTTAAAGTCTAGAAAGACTACATCTACGGCGACACCATCATCCAAGGATTTAGTTACTTGGTCATAAAAGGCAACCAGGTTGGTCAGGCAGGACCTGCCTTTGATGAACCCATGCTGGTTGCCCCTGAGCATGATCTCCCCTGCTGGCCCCCCACAAATGTGCTCCTTGATGCTTCTTTCCAAGATCTTCCCGAGCACCGAGGTGAGGCTTACAGATGACCACAAATGCTCGTACAGCCGGGCCAAACGCTCCGCGATGACCCCTGCCAGCTCCCTCAACACCCTTGGGTGGAGGGCTTCTGGACCTGCAGATTTAAAAATGTTTAGGCCTTCCAGAAGACCCCTAACTACATCTGCAATGACTGAAGGCCTGATAGCTATCCCCAAGATTGTCCCTACGTCTGGTAGGTGGGATATCCCAGTCCCTGTTCAAGAAAACAGAGGCAAAGAAACTGTTAAAAATATCAGCTTTCTTGTCTGGCGTGGCCACCAGATTACTGTTTGAGTCTTGCAGGGGCCCTACATTGCCTGGTGCCCTCTTGCTCCCAATGTATTTGAAGAAGGACTGTTTGATGTCCTTAATCCTGGACGCTAGCCTGAGTTCCATCTCTACCTTGGCCTTCTTAATAGCCCTCCTATCCTCACGGGCCGAGGAGGAGTACTCCTCCTTGGTGATAGCTCCTCCCTTCCACTGGTTGTATGCCCCCCTTTTAGTCCTCATGCATTCCTGAATGCCCTTGTTGAGCCAAGGGGCTTTCTGAGCACTCTTACCCCCCTTGCTTCTCTCAGGGACTGTGATCTTTTGGGCCTGGAGAATCGCCCCCTTAATGTATGACCATCTCTTGTGGACTCCCATCTCCTCTACCTTCTGGGCCCTCAGTGCCTCCCCCACTAGTCTCCTAAGCTCATTGAAGTTGGCCCTTCTGAAGTCAAGGGCTTTAGCTTTGGTGTAAGCCCTTGATGCCCTGCACTGGATAGTGAAATCCAGCAGGTGATGATCGCCATTGCCCAGGTGGTCAAGGACCTGCAGTCCCCTCACCAGGTCATCCCCCGTGGCCAGGCCCAGGTCCAGCAAGGCATTACCTCTAGTGGGCTGTGCACTTCCTGGATAAGGTGAAGGTCCTGTAATACAGCCAGGAACCTACGCGAGCAGTCAGACCTTGCTGTCTGCTCCTCCCATTAAATGTCTGGGTAGTTTAGGTCACCCATGACAATAAGATCCCTTGACCTAACCGCCTCCATAAGCTGACTGGAGAAGTCCTGGTCCAACTCTTCCCCCTGGTTGGGTGGTCTGTAGTAGACACCCACCGTAAGGTCCCTTTCACTACACAGCCCTTGTAGTTTGACCCATAGTGTCTCTGCCCGACCCTCCTCTTACCCGAAGCTAATCCTTGATGATGTGAGGTGCTCTTTGACATAGAGCGCAACCCCCCCACCTTTCCTCGCTGTCCTGTCTCTTCTGTATAGGGTGTACCCCCGAATGCCCACCGCCCAGTCGTAGGTAGGGTCCCACTAGGTTTCTGTGAGTCCTACTAAGTCTGGCTTCTTACTCGCAATCAGGAGGCACAGTTCCTCCTGCTTACTCCCCATACTACGAACATTAATGTAGAGGCACCTGAGGCCTCCTGAGGGTGTACATGTCTCCCTCCCGCTCCCAGGACAGTTGCGGCCCCCTACTCCCAGGACACTGATGCTTACCTGGGCTTCCCTTCCTCTTGTCACCCTGCATGCTGGGGAAGCATCCTCTCCACTTGAAGCGGCCCCTTCCCCCAGCGAAGCTAGTTTAAAGCTTGCCCTACGAGATCAGCCAACCTAGAGGAAAAGATACATCTGCCCTTAGGGGAGAGGTGAAGCCCATTCCACCCCAGCATGCCCTCCTTACAAAAACATGGGTTGTTGTCAAAAAAACTCGAAGCCTGCCTTGTGGCACCAGCTCCAAAGCTGCCGGTTTACCACATCAATGCAGGCCTCATGACGCCTACCCTGTCTACTTACCAGGAGAATGGAGGAAAATAGCACCTGGGCTCCTGTTTTCTTCAGTTGGTGTCCCAAGGCCTTGTAGTCCTCCATGATGTTATCCAGCTTGCCCTTGGATGCATTATTTTTACCCACATGGACCACAACCAGTGGGTAGTAGTCAGAGGGCTTGATGATTTTAGGGATGATCTCTGATGTTGCAAATCCTCGCTCTGGGCATGCGGCAGACCTGCCATGACCAGGGCTCCGAGCGACAGATTGGACCATCGGTTCCCCTCAGGATGGAGTCCCCGATGACCAGAACTTTGCGTCTCCTTCTTCTTGGGGTGTGCCTCTTCTGAGCTGGTGATGTAGGTCGAGCGGCTTCAATTTCTCTGGGGACCTGTCCTCTGACTTCAGTTCTGGGCTTGTCCTCAGCGTAATTTGCCAGTGGTTCTTACCTCAGTGCTTTTACAGTGAGGTCAGGAACCCAAATTCAACTTTATTTCTGGCCTAATCCACTATTTGAAATCCAGCCTTTACCCTTATGCTAATCTAGGCCCGAATAATACATATTTAGCATCACTGTTCATCTTTAATTTCTGAATTATGATAGTGGGGAGGCATCTGACTGTCAAAGACAGCTTTAAGTATAGAAGCATTATTCCATAATCCCGTTGAAGACCCTATGATAGAGTTTGAAATGATGAGGTTTACTTACTACACGTGAAGATTACTGAATAGTTCAGTGTTTTAGCTATTCCCAACACTTAAACTTCTCAAAGAATAAAAAAATAACCCATATCTTCTGAAATCCTGATTTTAATGTGATTGCTTTTTAATTCTTTTTTGTTTATCATAAACAGTTTCAAAGTGAAATTCTGCTTAAAAGCTGATGGCAAAGGAAAGCTCCCCAGTAAGCTCAGTAAGTTCTCCTATTAAAAAAAAAGTTTTCATTAATCCTGGCCTTAATTGTTTTTTACTTACTGAAATTTGCTCTTCAGTTACAATCTTAATCTGCTAATGCTGAGTCCACCTTCCACCACCAATCAGGTCAAGGGGACCTGAGGCTTCAGCTGACCAACAAATTTGAGCTTGTGTTAAAACTTAAATATGTTAAATCCCATTTAGGACAATAAGATTTAAGCATATACAGGTGCTTCACTTAGTCAGAATTGAGACCATTTGGTTTCCTGCAGGTCAAGATCAGGAATTTGGAATTTTACAAAAAAGTTACCTTAGGCCTCAAGCAGGCTTTAATTTGCATGTGTGATGGTGTCTAAGGAATTTAATTTTACCTCAGATCTGCAAAATTGCACATTGTGCCATGCCTGATGTTCAGTGCATGCACATGCCTATAGGTGCATGTTCATGCACATACACACGTATGTATCCATATATATTTAAAGCTTATCTAAGGTGTGTGTGTGTGTGTGTGTGTGTGTGTGTGTGTGTGTGTGTGTGTCCACACACACTTTATTTATAGCATCCAATCAAATCTAAGCAATAATTCAATCAATAAAAGTACAAACTCTTCTTTAAAAATACTGAAAAAAACTTATATTTTTGTAACTAAGTCCCAAAGTAGTCATAAACCTATTACATTATTTTTTGTCTTTAAAAAAAAAAAATACTTTAAAGCTTTTGGGGAAGTCCTGTTTTCATATTATCCTTGATATTTGTTGGAATTTAGTGTATCACTAGCAGCAAAGTGATAACAGATTTATATTGGAAGAAATAAACTGTAAAAGGTCACCAGCATTAAATTGTCAGACTTGAAATCAACTCACAATTTGTTATCAAGAGGAGTATACTACCCATAGGTATTTAAGAAATCCCTAAACCAAATGTTTTTGACTCAACAGCCTTTCAGGTGGAGCTCCTCTTGGATAAACTTAAGCAAAAAGGAGCCACAAGGCGAGCTCTGTTTGTCCACAACAAGCAGCCTGGTCACTCTAAGAATATGACAATTACAAAAGGAGGCCAAATGCAGTGTGAAGAACTTTGGGCTTTTTTGAGGGTAAGAGACCACTTATTTTTCAGAAAAAATAATAACTTATTAGACCTGGAACTAAAATTCCCCAATAAGAATTGTTCAAAACCTCCTTTAAAAAAAAAAACTAGATAAGAACACCATGCCACTGGAGATATGTGACTGAATTGATGGAGACGGAATGGTTACTATTATGTATTTGTCTTCCATTATTACTGCTCTCAGACAAAGAATGGATGTGATTAAGACACTAGATCCTAGTTTGGGATTGGAAATCTGAATCCTAGCCTTATCACAACCTTTCTGTGTAACTTTAAGTCTTTTAGTACAAAAAGAAATGCAATTAGCAAGAAATATAAAAAAGTAATGAGAGAGGTTCTATAATTGCATTAGAAGTAAAAAAAAAAGGCATAGGAAAGTGTAGATACTTAAGTGAACTGGGAAACTGGTGAAAATAACAGGTAACACAAAGTACACTGAAATATTCAAGAGCTTTTTGCTTTGTTTAAACAGTTAGACTAGGCTAGGCATGGAAGTTGCATATAAACTGGTTTGAGTGATCAGAAACTGGGTTAAACCTGTAACAGAACAGAAGTTCAGTGCATATAAACCAGTTTCAAAATGGCCAAAACTGGTTTAAGATAAACCTAGTTGAATATAATATCAGACTTACCTAATTTGGGTCAAACCAGTTTATGGAACTTCTGTTCCAGACCCCTTCCTGGTTTAACTTATACCAGAGTCTCCCAGCACCCCAGCATGCTTTTCAGCCCTGGGCTGGGCTGTGCTGTCTGCTGCAGGCAGCAGAGCTGGCCCCGCCCCTTTGCTCTCTAACTGGAGCAGGGGCAGGGTGTGGCCAGACACCAGCTGCCATGGCTTCCCAAGGCAAAGGGAACAGGGAGTGGGCTTGTTCCCCCTCCCTCCCCCCTCCCACCAGGGATCAGCAGCCAGGGTCTGCCTGGCCAGGGTGTAGCAGCTCCTGTCAGCCCCCTCTCTTCCTCCCTGGCTCCTACTACCTGCCCCCACCCCTGTCAGCAGCCGGAAGCAAACCGGGGGAAGGAGGAGGATTTAGTCTCCTGCTCCATCTCCTGTCCCACTGGCAACACAGGTCCACCAGCCAGGGCAGAGAAGCCCATCAGCCATTTCTGCCCCCCTGCTCCCCACTCCAGTGGCAGGAGAGGGAGCATGGCCAGAGCCAGCTGGCATAACCCCACCAACTGCCTGCCTTGCTAGCGGCTGGGGGCTGTGGGTCTGAGCCAGGTGATATTGCTGAGCAGAGGTAGAGGGGCCAGGCTGAGCTAGGCCTTTCCTGGCGGGATGCAGCTCGGGCAGGGGCTGTGAGGCCAGATTGCTCCCAGCTCCTTGCACCCAGTCTGGGCGGGGCTGTCATAGGGTTGCAGCCCACTGGGCAGGGCACTGCCTACCATTTTTGGCTCTGTGACAGCCTGGCCTGGCTGCATGGGCAGGGTCTGGCTGGGTAGTGGGCTGCCCAGGTAGCTTGGAGGCGCCTGCAGGCCCCAAGCCTGGCAACCACCCGCTGCAGCCGCTGTCACACACCATGCGCTGTGCAGCATCCAGTGGCTGCAGCTGCATCAAAAGCTGCAGTCTGGCCAGGGCTGGGCAGGCTGTTCTGCCCCCATGCCTTCAGCTGCCGCTGCCATGGCCGCTGCTGCTGCTGCGCTACACCGTGCTGCACTGCTCTGGGTGGGTGGGGGGAGCTTCAGCCTGGTGGCTTCTGCCCAGGGCATGGAGCTCTGGTTCCAGTGCTCAGCTGCCTTTGACCCACTGCTCCTACCCGCAAGAGCTGCTCATCGTGCCATGCAGGTGGAGCAGATGGAAAGCAGCTGGAGCTGGAGCCACAGCTCCGTGTACTGGACAGAAGCTGCGGGCCTGAAACTCTCCCTGCCCTGAGTGTCCCTGCGTGAGGCTGCAGGAGCAGGAGCTGCAGCTGGAGGTGAAGGGAGCAGAACAACTCTGTTGGCCCCAGCCAGCTTCTCCTTGCCTCCAGCACTATTTCCTCCCCTTGCCCCCCAACTGCTGCACCTTCTGCGCTGCTCTAGGTGGCAGGGGAGAGGGGCGGGGAGAGCTTCAGCTGAGCACACGGAGCTCTGGTTGCTTTCCATCTGCTACGCCCTCCTGCAGGGGCTACTCATCACACCGGGCAGGTAGAGTGGGTCAAAGGCAGCCGAGAGCAGGAGCCAGAGCTCCATGCCCTGGGCAGAAACCGCCAGGCTGAATGTGCCCCTGCCCACCCAGAATGGCTGCTGCAGCAGTGGCAGCTGGAGGCGAGGGGGGCAAAACAGCTTGCCTGGCCCTGGCCAGCCCACAGCTTTTAATATGGCCAGAGCTGCTGGGTGCTACATAGGACTGTGGCAGCTGTGGTGGGCAGTTGCCAGGCTTGGGGCCTGCCAGTGCCTCTGAGCTGCCTGGGCAGCCCCCACCTGTGCTTCTAGGCCAGGCTGTCACAGAGCCACAGCTGCTGGGCAGGGCCCTGCCCAGCTGGCTTGTGGCCCCATGACAGCCCCATCTAGCCTGGGTGCAGAAAGCCAGGAGCAATCTGGCTGCGCAGCCCCCACCCAAGCTGCAGCCCACTGGGAAGGGCCCCGGGCCAGTCCCTCCACTTCCTTCCTCCCTCCAGCAGCACAGTCTGACCCAGCTCAGCCCCAGCCCTGCAGCTCCACAGCCCCAGCTGCAGCCACAGCTCTAGCCTTGGGTGAATAGCAGGGCCATGCCAGCCAGCTATGGCCAGGCCCCCTGCCAACTGAGCAGAAGCAGGGGGTAAAGCTGGGCAGACCCCAGTTGGGGTCCCGTGTCTGCCTGGAGACAGGGGAGTTTAATCCTCCCCTCCCTCCGGCCCCCTTCATGCGAGGCGCTGCCCCAGCCAGTGTCTGGCCTGGGGGACAAGCCTGGCAAAGGCTGATTTCCCCCCCTCCCCTCTGGGCACACCCTGTGGGATCTTTGTTGGCCAGAATGGGAGTTTGTGATGGGCTAGTAGTGGGTGCTCCTGTGTTGAGCCACCCACCTCAATGTGACCGACCCCCTTCCAGGCTCCGAGTGCCTCCTTGGGGACACCTCATGTCCAGCCGACCCCCTTCCTGGAGCACACCTGCAAGCCTGGGGGTAATTCTGCCACCTCCCAGAGTCTGGACTGATTTGGGACCTGTGCCCTCTGAGAAACACAGGCCTATTAGTCCTTGAGGGTACTTGACCCACTGCAAAAACTTGGGGTGCTACCCTCAGACTGCAGCACAAACATCCATCTCCCTCAGTCAGCCAAACCAAGGGGACCCCAAGGCAGAATCTAGACCCTCTCCCAATAAGTCTCCCACGCTAGGTACAAAGGAGAACTTTATTGGTTACAAGGAGTAGGTTTGGAGTAGGGTACAGGGTAGAGCAATATCAGAGAAATCCCTTAGAGCAAAGTGGCATGGTAGCCTTTGATCACGCATCTGAGTTACTGCAAGCTATATATCTAGTTAGATCTCAGGTAGCTTACTTAAGAGCATCATCCAGAGGCAGGTGGAGATTCCCTCTGGAGGCAAACAGTTCATTGATCATGAGTTTCAAGAGAGAGTGAGTTTCAGATGGTCCAGCTCTTCTCTCTGAGTTTTCATCATGGCTACTGCCCCTCCTCCTGGGCAGTCCTTAACTTATATAGACCTTATGATTTCATTTACCTGATCCAATGAAGGTCAGCAACTGTTGGCTGCCAGCCAACCAATTTGAAATGCATCACTGGTTGCCGGGTAGACTGGCAGGGTCTTTAGACCCCTCCCAGTCAGGTTGGCATTGCTTAGAACAATAGGGAGCTTAAGCCCCACACCCAGGTATGAGATGCCAGTCATGTAGGCAGAGGGAGCAGGTTTCCCCCCTCCATCAGGAATGTGTCCAGCTCAGGTTATAACCCAGGGCTACCTGAAGAGATGGGGCAGAGGAGTTTGTCCTTTGCAGTGACCATGGTAACCAAATTGTCAGATAGCAGAGTTTGGGGAGAGACAGAGATAGTATTCTGCCACAGTTTAAACCCCTCTGCAATCATACTTAGACCCTGCCAGGGGCATGGCCACACTCCATTCAACTTCCCTCCAGCCATCTGCTGCCAAGGACAAGGGAGGGCTTGAACCATCATTACAGGCATGTGTCTGCATTTCTTGAATGTCTATTCACTTGCAAATCAGTTCAATCTTTGCAGATTGGACTAACCTGCAACAATTGAATCAGTTTAGGTTCCAGCTTTTTGAATGTCTGTCCCTAGCTTAAGTGATCTGGGAAACTGGTGAAAATAACACCTAACACAAAGTACACTGAAGAGTTCAGTAGCTTTTTGCTTTGGTTACCCAGTTATGGCTAGATGTTTAATACCATTAAAATCAACACCTGGACAGTGGGAACAAGCTGGAGTAGAGAAAAAAGGGTTTAAAATTTTCTAGAGGATGTGAATTCAACTCAGCATGGCTTGAGTAGATTTTTCCTAGAGTATAAAAAGAGTTAGTCCCAAACCACTGGTGATTATTTTCAAGAATTCATGAAGGAAGGGTGAAGTCCTAAAGGACTGGAGAATGGCAAATGAGAGACCTATTTGGAGCAGGGGATTATACCAGAAGGACTCTTAGGCTGACTCTCCACCATATATGCCTGTGATTCTAAGATTTAATCTCTCTCTGCCTTTAGTTTTCCATCTGAAAAGGAGCATGTTAATACAAATGTTTTGTCTATTTTTTTTAGTTTAGATTATATAAATTCTTTGTGGACAGAGCTTAGTGTATCTTGGTGCTACCATAATACATGCAATAAATAAAAATAGTAGCCAAAAGTTATTTGAAGCTAGTGCTCTCTGGGGTCTTCTACTATGCTTTAAGAATAACTTGTTTTCTCTCCTCCTCCTCCTCCCCCCCTCCCCCCCCCCCATTCTCACTCAGGATGAGTCTGAGTTTAGAGATAAACTTACACCAATCACCATTTTTATGGAATATCAAATGGATTACAGAACAGCTGCAGACTCAACTGGATTGCAGCCCATCCTCAACCAGTTCATACCTGCTAACATGAGCAGACAGGTACATGTTTTATGGAATTTGCTTAAACAATATAGGCAAAATATTCAGTCTAAAATGCCTTATTAGCAACCACTCAGAAATAACTCTGAAAAATCAAGCTGACTAAATTTAAATGTTAACTGCCTATCTTTAAGCACTGAATTTTAAACAAGTTTTTCCACATACTGTGGGTGCATCTACACATGTGCTTAACTGCACAGTTTACTAATTTGCTGCAGTATGAAGCATCACAGTCTACACATGCATTGCCATTAGACCACAACAAACTAATTTTTGCCATCATAAGATAGTACTATCCCCAACAGTACTTAATATCTTGCGGTGGTGAAAGTAATTGCACCTAAACGCACTTGTAAATGATGACCTGAGCATAAATTGTGCTTGGTCAGCCCAGGCAGCAGGGGGCTAAACCCTTGCCTGCCACCTGGCCACATGGCTCCACTCTTTGGGCACTCACATGTTCCAGCCAGCCCATCCAGCACCACAACCTGGAGTCCAGGGATGACCCACTGAGCCTGCTGCCATTTAGTTTCTCAATCGCACATTTGCTTATTACAGAAATAAGAGGTCAGGTCAGCATCAAGGATGCTGGTTTGTGAAGGTGAGCGTTCTTGATCCATTTCCTCATTTTTTGCTGCTGTATCTTTCTGGGGAAGGAAAGAGCAATTTAGTGCTGCTTGCTGTACCCTCCTGCAGCTTATTGGTGCTGTGTTTGGTGATCAGTCCCCATATGTATTTCTGCTGGTACCCAAAAGGTGCAGTCACTTCTATAAAAAAATATTCTTAGCCTGTAATATTCTATGTAATGGGATTTCTGGAAGTTGTTCTTGGGCCCATGAATCCTTCTAGCTAGTACAAAATGTTAACGACCCCTTTTAGCACACCTACAGATATGATTAAGTTATTAAATCATCATTTAGGATTTTTGGCTTAAGATTTCAAACTGGATTTTTAACCAAGCTGATTCTTTTATCGGAAAAGCTCTCTGTAAAATACTAAATTGCCCTCACTCTTTTTTTGAGCAACTTGACTGCTTGCAGACATGAAAGAAAAGAAAAAAAATCGTGCTTTACTCTTACCTCAGTGCGCTCCCATGCCAAACCCAGCACATGCCAAGAAGAGGCAGTGCATTAGTTGCACCCAAACATCTGTATAGATCAGGTGCTTTAATATAGATCAGGGGCTTTACTGGCACTTTAATATACTATCTGATTGAATCAGCTTTAGATAAAAGCGCCAAAAAGCGCTGCTGAAGGTCCCAATCTATACAGACAGTGCAGAGCCAGGTCAAACTAACATGCTGATGCTTCTGATAAAGCACATTTTTTCCCCACATCTGTTGGTGCCCCTTGATAACAGTGTTGCCCAATTGTACCCCTTTATTCCAAGCTTTTTAAAGCTCATTTGCACAGAGAGAATAATGGATATGAATTCATATCCCTAAAGGGATAAATAAGATTTTTAAAGGTAATCCTTAAAGAAGTTTAAGAAACTTAGACGTCAGCCCTAGAACTAAGTATTATGGGAAGGTTAAGAAAGATATGCATACCTAAACCTACATAAAACCTTATTTCCTATGTTCTGGCTTGCACATCTAAAGACTTTAAGTTTTTCCATCATGACAGCTGTTAAAAGACACCTTGGGGGGAAAAAAAAAGTAATGGTGGGAACTGTGTTAATGAAGATTTGAATGAATGGAGCTAGAAGTAGTAAAACAGTTTACATTTGACTTTTCTGTAGGCACACCTTCTTTTGGACTGTGGTGAAGATAACATCTGTACACCAAAACTACAGGTTTCAGTAGACAGGTAAACTTCAAGCCTGGATCATACACACAAACTGCTAATCACAATAAAAGCAATTCATTGTTTAAAGAACAATATTCTAAGTTCCTATCTAAGCTGCCAACCTTAGAAAGTGCTGAGGAGCCTCATAAAAAGAAATGAAATGAAGAGAAATCTTTGGGACTATTTGGTGTGTAAAATTTTAAGCAGGTATTTTTCCTTTATGGATCATGGCCTAAGGAAATCTGTTTTCCCCTTTGTAACCAAGCATTATTAACAGTAGAGTTTACTCTAAGTGCACAGCCTCAAGACTAAGCAAAAGTACTGCACTTATTCCAACATAATGTAGACAGTGCTCATTCAACACACATGACTCTCTATTTTGGGGACTGTTAAAATCCTTGAAAATGAGAGGAGATTAGCAATCCTAAAATTGAATAGCTTTTGTCCTATTCAGGCATTTTTTACTACCGCCCTTTAATGGCTGCTTCTCCTTTATCAAAGTACAAATACATTAAAAAATAAGCAGTGGAGAGGAATACATTTAGGCAGCTTATCCACTTAACCAGTATACCAATAATATAATAGTCTATGAATCACTCAGAAAATTAGGACTCTCGTTGTGTTCTACAGTTTAAGTGACTTATGTCATTTTACATATATGAATTACAAGTTAAGGTAGAATAAATGCCTGTAAGCACGCTGTGGCTACATATATTTAGACATCATGGTTTCAGCTAAACTGAACATGTTTGGCATGGGAAATATAGAATGAGAGACCTTTCAGCTGTACATAACCCACTGCTCTGGTAGCTGCTAGTAGATGCAGTCATAAAAAACATGAGAATGTGTGATTGCAACCAGCATATGTAGGTACGTGTCTACATACATGTGTGCCTGCATGCATGTGCACATACACGCCTGAGAAACTTATAGGTATGTAGATAAAATTTAGGATCCCTTTTAGCTTTTTGAAATGTAAATGTTTCAAAGATTATTTAAGGAAAATGCTTCATGGTTTATTGCAATCAGTATGTATAGATGTATATTATACCAACACTGCTGCAGCTTCATGGTAAACTTAAGTTTTAGGTGTGTGAATTAAAATAAATTAAAAAAAAGTAGAGGGAGTTATAGTTTGCAAGGTCCTGGGCAGGGATCTGACCTGTTATATTTATCTTGTACATTTTTGTCAGTGTGTGTGAGCATTTAAAAAAAATGGAAAAATACTTTCTTGAGAAGAGTTTGGCACTTGATATTTGTTCCAGTGTTTCCATTGACTCTTCTGTTGACCCCCTGTAGATTTTCTTGTAACAAGTCAAGAGCATTGCAAAGCTTTTTCATTTCAAGAATATTTTACTGATGAGCCATGATGCTCTCTTGCTCTATTGCAATGTCAGAATGCTTCTAGATTCTGGTTCTTAGACGTAACTTGTTTAAAAAATTAAATGGAATATTCACATTAGCACTTGCTGTTCCTTTGTAGTGATCAAAAGCAGATCTATATTGGTGATGACAACCCTTTAACCCTGATTGTTGATGCTGAGAACCAAGGGGAAGGAGCCTATGAAGCAGAACTCTTTGTTGTCATTCCACCTCAAGCAGATTTCATTGGTGTTGTTCGTAACAATGAGGTAAGTTGTGTGACCAGATTCCTTCCTGTGAAGTAGTTAGGTTACAGGAGGGGCTCAAACTTTAGCCAAATGCCTTTTCCCAGCCCCTTTAGTCTAAGAAATTGGCCTGGAAATTTCACTGAAACAGACATCCTTACAAGGACTCCAGTGTCTGATTTGTTTCTAGTTGTTTTGTAAGTGTCACAAAAGAGGTCTGTCTGGCACACTCACTCTTGCTGAACTCATATAGGCTTGTGCATGCAAAGTACGGATGTCAGCAGCAGAACACTTCCACCTTTCGGAGAGGAGCTTCCAAAAGTGAACTAGTTTAAGAAGTGTATCTAGATCCAGATTTATGAACTATTATGCACTAATATTTTCCTTTTAACCCTAGTGTTTCTGCTCAACAAATTTCAGGTATTCTGTTTCAGCCCTCAAGCTGTCACAATAACTTCTTTGGCAGACGATTCTGGATTAGTAGAGAGGTGTCTAGCAACAGTGGATAGACTGTGAACAGTAGCTATTAATAAAGAGAGTATTTTTTTCTGTTAGTCTTTGAATACTGCACTTGCTATTTAATTCAAACGCACAACACCTCATATTCTGGGGAAAGAGGTGAGCAAATCTAATACTAAGTTCCAGTTCCTTCCTTTTTGCACAAGTAATGACAAAGAAAAAATTAAAATGCTGGGTTCTGCAGGATATTCTGTCTCTGAAGAATCATTTGTAAATGTAGGGGCCTCAGCTACCTTGTGCATACTGTGTGTATACTGGAATAAACTTCCCAATAGCTGCTTTAATTTATTTTTCCTTGGAGAGAACACAGGTAACCATTAAATTAATTGTTATTTGCATTGTGCTGGAACAGGCAAAATAACACAACAAAAGGATAGAATGTCTAAATAGCAGCCCTCATTCTCAAAGTTTCTCTTAAATTCCCAGTAATGCTTTGTCTCATAGTGCTCTTAGTTCGTACCCGTGCTTCCAAAATTGCCTCCATCTCAGCTTTTCATCATGCATTTGGTCCATATGGTTGTTCAATTTGGCTGAAAAGTTAAAAAAATGCTAAGGATGAAAAACCTTTGGATTTGAGGTCTGGTAATCAAGGCTGACTAGACTGTTTGTCTTTCATGCTCACTCAAAGTGATTTCCCAGATGGTCCTTCCTTGAACACCTCTCTACCTTCCTTAACCTCAGTTGTGCAGCCAAGGAGGAGGAACTATCAGGGAGCAAAGAACTTTAGATTTAAAGCAAATCTTGTTCTTGGTGAGGCAACTTACCTTCCTGCTTTGGCGATTGTTTGTGGGATCATGGCAGATAGAGACAAAAGTTGGACATTCCCTTTTCCCCCCATTTGTGGTACCTAAGAAAGTGTCTCCTCATCTATGTCTTAATTACTGTTACAGTGGTTGTCATTTTTTCAGCCTGGTATGGTATTTGTCTCTGTGTATCCTGGGTCTTGTTTCAAATGGACTGGTACAGAAAGCATTACATTTTTATTAAGACTGGGATATTATATTTTGATGAATGCATCATGCTTGCAGCTTTGTTCCTTCCATTCAAATAACAGAAGGTATTGCACTGAACTCTTTTATATTCCCCTCTGTTTTATTACAGGCTTTAGCAAGGCTGTCATGTGCGTTTAAGATTGAAAATAAAACTCGCTTGGTAGTCTGTGACCTGGGAAATCCCATGAAGGCCAGAACTAAAGTAAGACTTAGTCGAGTGGGTTCCTGGGGGTTCAAAGACAAGTGATTATGACATTTTACATATCTATAATATGTTTTGGTACTCTTTGAAGAAGAGTTGCATTCATACTGCTAGAAGGTCATTTTTGCCATGTCTCCAATCCAACCTTTTTATATGGTCTGTTCCCAATATTCTGCATAGGCCGTTGCTTCTGGTGTTGGTGTTGCCAGATCATCTCAGGAGATGATCCATAGTTTGCTAGAAAATTAAATCTGTGTAATATTTAGGGCTCAACATTGCTCACCCACATGTTAAAATAGTTCAAAGAAAATATTCTGATAATTCATTGCAAGTTTGCAATTAAAAAATGATGTATATAGATTTGATAATGTAGCTTTACTAAGAGTCTAGCGTTTTTCACCCATACATTTCAAGATACAAAAGTGAAAAAATAACTTCCAGCCATCTTAATGACACACAAGCTAAGAAGCAAAAAGATTTAAGGATATATCTACATAGCTAACTGGGGTCAACCCTAAGGCTACCCTCAAACCCATACAAAGCCACCTTGCACCGAAAACTCAAGAAACTCAGCCCCTGGCAGTAGTCCAGCCCTCCACAACTCTACTGCACACAGTTAGACCATGTTTCTAGCCCGTATCTCTTTGCAATTGTGTTCAGAACCTGGACTTTGAAAGTGCAGGCACAAGAAGTCTTCTAGTTGCAATCCCATAGCTGTGTGTCAAGCACAAGTAACTAACAGCTTGACTTCTAGAAGGTCTTGCAAAAAGCATTACAAGAAGGGGCTGGTTAAAGATGATCCTTAGAGTCGGCACTAAATATTAATGTAAATGTATCAAAAGCAAATTTCATGCAGTGATTTAGTGCAGAGCTGGCAATCAGAACCTGTTTCGTCAACTGTCATATCTGCATTTAATTTATTAGACCATGTGACAGAAATTGTGCCTTGTTTTTTGAAGTCAGCTATATGACAACTAATCCCAAAGTGAGATGGATCCAGTTTGAGTTCATCAAATGACCCTTTTTGACAGTTCCATCTGCCGCCTTCTCTCCCATGACCCTGGGCCTTGCACTATTCCAGTGAAATACAATAATGATAAAGAAGTTTTGTTATGAGCTTTACCTCATTTCCACTAACCTTTGACCACTTTGTTTTTAAGCTGTTAGCTGGGCTGCGTTTCAGTGTACACCAGCAGTCAGAGATGGACACCTCTGTGAAGTTTGACTTACAAATCCGGAGGTATGGAAATAGATGTTAACCTCCCCTCTCCCAATCAACTGAACACTGTAGCTAGCTTTGAAACAAATATCCTGGTAAATAGTTGGGCTATGAATAGAACAGTTACAATTGAACCTAATTTCCTGCTCTGGTAAGCAAATGTTTCGTCATGGGTTTAATTAACTTGCATAAAACTTGTGAACTGTTTCCTTGTTTGCGTGCAGTTGGCTTTTCTTCATAGCCATTTTGCTCATTGTGGCACAAATGAAATACTGCTCTTAAATGATGGTGGGGACAAAATCATTTGAATTATTTGGTGAGAAATTTCATATTTTGCACTCTGACCAGAGTTCTAATCTCCTATCTGCTTATGTCCTGACATAAGGACACCACTCATTAGACTCAAGATACCACTTGGAAAAGTGCTCTTATAGAAAATAGTCCAAAAATATAGAGGAAAAAATACAGTAATTTTTCTGTTGCAAAGATCTCAGAAAGACCAAAAGAGGTCAAAATGTCATTAATGCTATGGATTCCTATTTGAAATCTCTGGGTTTATCTTGTGAATCATATGTAGGTGTTTGTACATCTAACTGTAGTATGGCATCCCACAGCACTTTTGAAGGGATCTTGTGGCACCTTGGTTGAGAATCAGTGCGCTAATACAGGGGTTTTCAGCCTTTTTGGATTGGTGTACCCCCGGCAGCTGGACACAGAGCAATGTACCCCTAGTGGCCGGACACCAGGGTGGGGGGTGGCAGGTGGCCAAACACAGAGGAGTGGCCACCGCTTCGTGTGAGCTTCCCCCACTTCCCGTGTTTGGCCAGGTGGGCGGCCCCTGTGCAGCAATGCAGGATGGTGCGTGGCAGCCCCCTGTCCCCACCTGCCCGCACGTACCCCCTGGGGCCTTTTCAAGTACCCCTGGGGGTATGTGTACCCCCCCGGTTGACAACCCCTGCTCTAACAAGCTTCAATTCCAAGACTGAAGCTCTGCTTGGATACTGTAGCCCATCTAAGGGTATTGTCTACATGCCTTAATGTAAAGCTGTACAGAAGCACCCAAGTTAGCTCTAAATGGTAGCAAATTAGTCCAGGTAAAGCTGTTTATTTGGGCCCCTGAACTTGCTCAGGTATTTGCACAACTACCTTGTGCCATGGATACACACCCTAAGAGCACAGTAGGCTGTTTGCTAACATTCACAAATGTTCAGCGTACGCACTTTTGACTGAGAAGTGCTAGCTTCACATGTGAGTTATCTGAAAATGCTGTTTAGAACAGGGACCATTCGTTGCATATGCAATGCTTGGCATAACACATCCTAACATTTTACATGGGGGATTCTTGGCAATGCTGTAATAAAAACAGAATATAACAATACCTCTGCTAGATGTTATTGTGCCTGGAACATACAAGTGGAGTATATTTTGTGTGCTTGCTTGAACAAAACTTCAAGACTCTTGAGATGCACAGCTGATAGGAGTATGTCTGATTATTGCTTTCACCTCTTAACTAATTCACAGCTTGAAATGCAGCTCTTGTTCCTTGGGGCATCAGCTGAATTTGTCACACTTCAGAGGGACTTTGTCATCTTAACCCAATGAATGGATTATTTTCACCCATATAATACAGTTTTCATCTCCAGGACAGATATGCCAAATAGCTTTAACCCTTTCATGCTCTTTTAATGAGACAGTGGTTTGCCTTGATGATTAGAGGTTTGGCAGGACTACAAACCTTTTGATCTCGCATTACTGTCTGATTCAATTTTCCTCTCTCTATCAGCTAGTATGCTATGGTATAGTGTGCTTTGGCTAGTAGCATATAACTCTAACCTCCCCTTGGAAAAGGTAGTAACTATTGAGCCACAAGGCATCTTCCTCATCAACTAGACTCTCTGATTCCCTTACAAGAGGAATGAATAGTCATTGTAGATTCTCTTCCCACTGCACCAGCCTTCCCCTGGCTTCTCCTGCTTAGGTGTGGGGAATCAGCATTACTAGTTGTGTTGCTCACTGAGGGAAGGTGCTACAGCATTTCTCTTGTTCCTATCTGAAGAAACTCTTCTTCCTGACGTCTACCCTATCCAAAATCATTCCCCAGTATCTAGCTCTGAGACCTTTCCTCATTCTGTTTTACTTTCAGGAGAAAAAGCATTTGTGAGGGAACTGATCAACCCTAGTATGATACAATAAAAGTTAATGTAAAGAAGGGATGCACATCTTATCTTATTAATCTGTTTCAGAGAGTGATGTGTAAACAAACATGGCAATATAAAACCTGCGTCCACAGAATGAGAGGGGGGACTGCAGTACTTACTGACATGTAACAGATCAAGGAGTGGTTACAATACCCCTGCGGTTCTGTATGTAGGAGACATGTCCTACTTGCCCATTATGTACCTTTCACTTCACTCAGAGGTATTTTATCTGTTACAACCCTTGGCTAAGTTCCCTTAGGAAGAGCACCTTAGTGGTGAAAACCAGCCTGCTGTATTCAAACCAAGCTTTTTATCCCCTGTGACTTCAAGTCACCTGGGTCTGAGCAGAGTCTTGAAGGCAGCTTCTTGGACACCCTTTCAGGGAGCAACCTTCCTGAATGGTCCTGAGAAGTGAGGCCCCGTGGTTCAGCTACCACAGAGTCCAGGGCTGGGATATTTCCTCCCGGTCAATTCTTTCCATCAGCATGCCCTTCTTAGAGTTCTTGCCATGTCCGTACTGAAGTTTACAGTTTAGCTCTTTGGGGATTTTCTCTTCTACCCTATGTGGACTATAGGCACAAAAAGGCCTTTGCACTGGATAAGAGCCATTAGCAAGTAAATAATCTTTGTGATATGACTGGATGCTTCCTGATATCCCTTTTTCTTACGGTGACGCACCTATGAACTGGATCTCTGAACACAGGCGTGTTGATGCAGTCTGAGAGCAGAGTTGCGTTATACCATGAAATACACTGTCATGGGCATAATCATACAAACTTCAAAGGATTAAATGGGAAGTCTCTAGTTCACACAGGCAGATTTTCAAAGGCATTAAGTGATGCAGTGGTGTGATTATTCTAGCTTCCAAGATGGTGAAATATGTATTGGTCAGGAAGAAAATACTGTCTTGCTACCTGCAATTTGTCATTACAACAGCTATGAAGAAGACAGAATAAATGTAGGAAATCATGCTGAAGAGCTGCGTTGTCTAGTGCATGGGGTGTCAAACATGCCCCGCAGGCCAGATCCAGCCCACAGAGCCCCCTAACCTAGCCTGCAGTGCTGCCCCATTGACTCATATTTTGCACCAAACCGGCTCCATGCCCAGTGCCTGGGATGTGTGCCACCCACAGTGCTCACTGGGGCTGGGTCCCAGGCTGTGTTATCCATGGCATTTGCTGGTGTTGGTATTGGCTATACCAGCCTAGGCAGGTGCTCAGAGTGCTGAATCAGGCTTGCGGGCTAAGGTGGTGGGGGGATTGTGGGCCTGACCCAGCCCATGGACTGGCCCTCACGAGTTATCCAGTCTCTGGGGCCAAATAATTTGACATGCTTGGTTTAGTGGATGAAACAAGGAAGCCCATCTCTGTTACTAGCCCACTTAGTAACCCTTGGGAAAATCACTTACTCTTAGTGTTTCATTTACCTCCTCTGTAAAACTGAGACAAGTGCAGTTGGGGCACAGGATACACAGATAACTCTAAGGGCACTTTTACATGTGCTCTGGGGTGAGGGGGAGCGCTTTAATTAGGATGGCTCAGAGAGATGCTCCTAAAGTGCTGCAGCATCTTGTGTATCAGCATCCCCACGCTTCCAAATGGCGGTGGGGGGCACTTTAACTGAAGCTTGTCAAATGTCAAGTGCCCCCACCGCCATTTTGAAGCATGGGGATGCTGATACATGAGACGTGGGAGGCTGCTGGAGTGTGGTAATGACCATGCTCCACGAGACCCAATTTATCAAATTTGCTGCAATGCACTGTAACTACAGTATGTCAGAGCAGCCTCCCAGCACATCTACAAGCACCTGAAGGTTGCCCTCGGGTGGTCTCTGGGCAAATTTGAGTACCCTAAGGCCTTTTCTAACCTAAGATGGCTAGGTAGGGGCCAGAGTGCCAGTGGCAATAGCTTGAGAACAGCTTGCTTTTATTCGTGGATTGCCCCAGGTGCTGGGCAAGGACACAGTTAAATTAAGAGGACTCACAGATTCAGCTGAGTCAGCTTTGTGCCAATTACTGACCTCTCCCTGCTGGTAGAAACCTTGACTGTATATACTGGCAGGTTTAAGGTTTCTTCATGCCCCTAAGATGGTACCTCAGTGGCTAGACCAGAATCTTTCCTTTTTGGTATAATGCTCCAGAACTTGTACTAATATTAAATAATGTGTGCATATTCCTTTTAATTACTTTTCCACGCCATTTAACAAATGAACTTACCTTCCTTACAGCTCCAATCTGTTTGAAAATATAAGCCCAGTAACATCTTACCAAGTTGACCTAGCCATCTCAGCAGCTGTTGAAATTAGAGGGTAAGTGCTGATCTGAATTGAGCAAAAATATTGCCTCCTTCCCCTGTCTCCTTTTTTGCTCCCTTGATTTTTTGTTTTTTGTTTTTATTTCTCAAACTTCCTTTCAACTCTGCCTGTTTATGGTCTCAGTATGTGTTGAATGGTGTATAAATGAGAACAAAACATGGCTATCTTGTCAACTTTTGGTTTACAAATCATTTTCAGGGCACACCAAATTGATTACCCTAAGTCAGTTTTTAGAATGGGTCTTGGGCTTCAGTGTTTTTTGAAAATGTTTACCCTTCATTTGTACAGTGTATTAAAAAATTATAAATTAGTAAGTTACTCCATCTAAACAGGCTGCAAAATCACAGTTCAGACAAAAAATACAATTTTAATGACCTGGAATTTTCTTTGACTTTTAGCTTACGGTTGAAAAAAGCAAATCTAAAGTTATAGAATATCCATGAAGTTGTACTGACTTCTATAATGACTTCCTCTCTCTGTAATTTACAGAAAGCAAAGTAAAAAATATATGATCTTCCTAACCAGCTAGTCAGCACAAAATCCTTCTTTCCCAGAATATGTATATAATTTAATAACTCGGGGGGGGGGAGGGGTTGTTTTTTGGGTGGTTGTTTTTTTAGCCAAAAACAGCACAGAAATTCTTCAAATATATTCTGATTTTTTTCAGGGAAGAAGTTGTTTTCTGACACTGCTCACTCATTAACACTTAGCATGTTATTTAGCAAAGTTAGAATCACCTGCAGTGCCCTATTTTCTTTAATTCTCATCAGGAAGATGCTGCTTTACTCATTTTTTGTTTTCTTGATGCTGTTAAAACATCCTGCTTAAAAAAGAAGAAAAACTCACTGTGCACTGTCACCAGCTCTAATGTTTCAGATGCTGGTTAAGTTTAAGTACGACAAGTAGCTGTACTTACCAGATGTCCCTAAGTCTCACTAGGTATTTTTCACATAAGACCCTGCATTCATTGTTGTAATTAATGTTTTAATTTGATATAAATAACTGTAACTGAAAGAATGTTGATAATAGAATAATACTGTATAGCAAAGATGATCAACCATTTGGTACAGCAAATCCTCAGTTCAACTTCTGCATTTTCCAGTATGTAGCATGAAAACGTGAAGGCAGTCAGTCAATGTTTTATTTTTAAATACTTTGTACTTTTTGTTTTCTCAGATCTGTGTTTTAAAAGCATTAAGGTCATCTTTAGGAATTTGTCACATATTAGACTTAACTTTGGATAATTACTATTTGTTCACTGTTCAGCGTGTCGTCTCCTGATCACATCTTCCTCCCAATTGCAAACTGGCAACCCAAGGAGAATCCAGAGACAGAAGAAGATATAGGGCCTCTTGTTCAGCATATCTATGAGGTATTTAATTATTTTTCATTTGAGGTTCCCAGATATGGATGGCTAATAAGTAGCAAGATGAGAAGAAAGAAATACTTTCGCTGACATTTCCTATATACAGCAAACGCGCTTTTCTTCATCTTGGTGTTTAATAGGAATGTAATAATTTGCTACTGTGAGCCAGTCCATTAGTCTGTGCCTCCTTACAATTAATAGAGTTAACTGTACAGTGCTGTAGGGGTAGGAATTTGGAGGAACAAGGAATTCCCCAGTTTCTTTCATCAGTTACCTTATACGTAACAACTGCTCATGTTGTCACTGGCCCCTCAGATCTAGACAGATTATTTGGTACTGTGATATATCATGCAGCAGAGTATTCAGTCAAGTGACTAGTCACTATATACATTTTTCAGATAGTTTAGATGTACTTTCTCTATTGTGAGTCATTATTACAAAAGCTTTTTGCCTCAAAAATTGCTCTTGAAGAATCTGTTTTTAGAGATTTCATCTGCATTCAGTTCATTATGGTAATGAAATTATTCTAAGAGCTGTCTGAATGAAGATGGTTCAAGTTAATATACAGTTGATGCAGTACCACCTAACTAAAGAAACTGTGCTTGCCCTATATCTGATATACCATGTACATAACAAAAATATACAACATATGCCTGATTTCATGCAGGGTAGTACATTTTAAAAAAGGAATTTCTTGAAGGCCGAATAAAGAATCTTCCTTAACTTTATTCAAAAGAAACTTTCCTTTTTAGCAATTTATTAAAGGTAACTTACAGTTTAGCTTCTTAGAGGCTTTTTTTTAAATCTAAGTAATAGTGTCGATACTGTTTTACTGTCAGTTGTGGTAGGGAGGGGAATCCTTCCGATGCACCTTCATCCAAGTCTTAGTTCAAATTGTAGATTAGAAGCTCTAGCCTTTTAACAAAGAGGATAGTTTTCCAGTGTTTTTCTTTTCCTCACTAGCTGAGAAACAATGGTCCAAGTGCCTTTAGCAAGGTCATGATGACTCTTCAGTGGCCTTACAGGTATAACAACAATACCTTGCTGTATATTATCCAATATGAAATTGATGGACCCATGAACTGCACTTCAGATACAGAGATCAACCCATTGAAAATTAAGGTAAGCAAGGACTTTTCTGATGTTATGCTCTGAATGGAGTACTTTTTCTGTCTCTTGGCTGCACAAAATCTTGAAACAAGAAAAAGATTTTGCATTAGATCTGCTGAAGGTTATTTTACATTCTCAGCAGTTGCTATATTTTACAGTGTTTCAAAACTATTTTTCCTCCATTACTTTTATTTATTCTTCCTTTATTTTCCCCCTGTTATTTGCTAATTTACAGTGTCTTGCATAGGTAGAAGCCAGCTGGAAGGGTAGGTAGTAAGTGATTTCTCAACCAGAACTTCTATACAAAATGCTTTTTAACTCACGTCATAGTTTTCAGTCCAAAGCAATGGAATTTTACTTACCCTAGATTTAAATAGAAACATTTCAGACATACCTGTTTGGATTTCTGAGGGCTATTTTGTTATTGTTCCTTTATCTAATTTTTTTATCTAGGACCTAATCCAAAGCCCAGGGAGTTCAGTGGGAGTTTTTCGTTGACTTCAATGGATTTTGGAACAAACTAATAGTGTCACAAAAGTATGCAGACTTTGCAGAGTCCAGAACAAGATAATTTCCCTTTTTCATAAAAAAGACAAGACAAAGAAATGGCGGATAAGAAACAGCAGGTTAGAATATAATAAGGAAGCTGGAAGAAATGTTTTTAATAATGAGGTTGGAACAGGATGCAGTGGGCATTAGTAATTCCAAAAAAAATGGCAAGAATTCTTTGCCTACATATCCACAATGGACTAAGGCAGTGAGGCCCAATTGTTTTTTGTTGTTTTTTTTTTTTTATCAGGCATGCATGAATTAAGCCCCCTGCCCACCCCTGAGTGCTACCCCAATCCCCTTTCCCTCTGTAATCAGTGCTCTGCTTTCTGCTCCCTGCCCTGTGCTGCTCTGCTTTCTGCTCCCTGGCCTATCTCCTGCTATACTGCCTGCCCCCTCACTGATCCACTGGATGCCACAGATAGGGGCTGCTGTGCCATTTGTGGCGCACATGCCACAGGCTGGCCACCCCTGGACTAAGGTAAGATATTCTGTATGTGTTCTTTGCATGGAATACACTTTTATTCTTAGGAAGTAGGTTAGAAAATTTATATTAAATACATATATATTTGTCATCCATTTCCCCTATGTATTATGTAGTGAGGTGAATTCAAATCCACTTAAGAAATAAAAGGTAATTCTACATATATAAAGTTAATGGAAACTATCTTATTTGTCTTGTGTAAAATTTGGGAACAAAGTTCTGAGATTAGAAGAACTACTAAAGCCTTTAAATAGCATGGTGGAATCGCTTTATCTCCTTTAATAATGGATTTAGGTGGGATGGAGTATGTGTACCTGTATGCATTTAGAGTCTATATAGAGACTATATAACATAGTGAGTTGCTAATTTCTAAGAATATAAAATCTCTAAAGTACTGAGGGGAAACCCTTCAACGGGAAATTTCTTAAGCTGAAAGTTCTTTGTTGACAGAATCTGTTCTATCAGGCATGAAACCTCTGTTGACATTAGTTAATGGTCTGTTAGTTCAACTGGCTGATGTACTGCAAACAGTATGCAATGTTGGGAGTGTTTAGTTACGGGGAGACAGGGAATGGGTTGCTACTATGTGTTAAGTTTTATGTAGATTTCTGCATTAGTGATCTAGGAAGGCAGAGAGCAGTATGTTGTTTCAGTTTGAACATCTTGAAATCGCAAGTTAGAAAGGAACTTAGGGAGACTAGAAATACAGGCAGGCAAATAGGTTTCATTCTCTTGCATGTACTGGCAAATTCCAGACTAGAGCCAATGTGAGAGAAAGTATGGGTTTGCCTGTGCTTTGGAAAGTTTTTCTGATGAGCTCATTCTTTATTGCTTCATGACAATGCTTCAGGCATAACACCACTGAAGATAATTTTATAGTGGTTTCACTGTGCAGCTGATGAGGGCTTTATGGGGCGGGGAGTTGCTGTAGTGTCACAGTGAGAAAACAATCTTGCGTTTTGAAAAATCCATGTACACAATTGCTTTTTTGTTTTCTCTGAAACACACAAAGAGCAATCATTCAGAAAAGAGCTTGTGTAATACTGTCTAATAGCGTAGCCAACTATTGACTTGTAACTCAAGTTGTGTACATTTCCAGTTATAATCATTATTAGTAATAATTAATAAAGATCTCAAGATTTTTTTTGCAAGAGCAGAGAATTAGCCTGGCATGCTAGCTGAAGTCTGTTTTGGGCCACCTAACATTCCCTTGGCAGGGGTTCTGGTGGCGTTCTATGCCAAACTATGCTTTAATGCTGCTCTCTGCAGTCAAAATGGTCCTGTGTTCTATCCCCAAGGTGACCATCTGTCAGCAGTGGGTGTGAAATTATTCTTGTATACATTCTATTTAGTAGCTTGTAAAAACAGAGTACATAGTATATGCTGTTCATTAAACTGAGTCTTTCTTGATGCAATAGATTTCTACTCCTAAAGAAGATGAGAAGAATGAAACACTTCATGGGGAAGAAAGCCGTGACCATCACATCAGTCGAAGGGATATAACTGCCATTGAAGGAGATGTACATACTTTGGTAAGCTTTGTACTACCTTCTTGTAGTAATGTGTGTCTACAGTTGCATGTAGGACTTTTAATGGAAAGATGATAATAGAAGAAAGAAATAATGGCCACAAGCTAGCAGAGAGCAGATTTAGATTGGACATTAGGAAGAACTTCTTCACGGTTAGAGTGGCCAAGGTCTGGAACGGGCTCCCAAGGGAGGTGGTGCTCTCCCCTACCCTGGGGGTCTTCAAGAGGAGGTTAGATAGGCATCTAGCTGGGGTCATCTAGACCCAGCACTCTTTCCTGCTTATGCAGGGGGTCGGACTCGATGATCTATTGAGGTCCCTTCCGACCCTAACATCTATGAATCTATGAGAACGTTCAAAAAATTATATTGAAATAGGTTCTTAATTTTTTTTTCCTTAGTGTGTTTCTATTTTCAGTGGAACATTTCTTCCAGTACAATCAAGTAGATATTGTCTTAGTAAGTTATCTGCAGATGTGAAGCTTGTGCTATAAAAATAAACGATGGCTTCGATGTCCTTTTCAACAATTTCCATTTATTGCACTATTTTGTGGATTTAGAAGTTGGCCTATTGTGTGAGTGAGATGCAGGAAAGAGAATAACTGAGTAGAAGTGGAATAGGTGAACAAGGGCTGGATGTATCCTACTAGCTGAACTGTAGAGACATCAAAAAGTATATTTTTGTAATGGACTTTCTCTCTTTGGACCTTGTTTTATCTTCCAAACAAAAGCAGCTGAGAGAGTGAGATAACTCTGAGCAGCTGAATTCTCGAGGGAGCCACTGTCCATAGGAAATGTAGGGCAGTTTTTGTTTCTTTAGAAAAGGAATCAATTGTGCTAGCTGTTGAGGGAAAGAGAGTGGGGAACAGCATACGTAATAGCAGGTAGGGCTGTGCAAAGCTTCGGATCATGATTTGGGTTTGAAGATGATTCAGATGATACAGAGGCCAAATCTACGAATCCAGATTGAATCACTGGAAGCCTTAGGCCAGGGGTCAGCAACCCCCAGCACGCATACCAACCATGGCACGCAAGGCCATTTTGCTCGGCACACCACTGCCAGCCCAGGCTCTAAGCAGCTGCTCCCAGCAGGCAGCTGGGAGGCTGCAAGCCCTGCTACAAGAATACCAGACTCCATAGGCTGGCTGCAGCCAGGAGGCTGCAAACAGCTGCTCCGGGCTCTGTAGTATCAGCACTCCGGCACCTTCCAAGGTAGACGTTGTGGGTTTTTTCAGCACTCTGGCCAAAAAATGTTGCCTACCCCTGCTTTAGGCTTTCCGAATCGATTCAGAGCTTCCAAACTGATTCGGAAAAGATTTGGAGATTCGGCCATAGGGTATAATGGGGAATCAATGAAATATCTATAACTTTGTTGTCTTTTGGCTGATTCAGATGAAACTTGCAGGGATGGTGTCACAACCCAAGGGTGTGATTTTTTGTTTGTGTGTGCTTCGGCACTGCTAAATTATTTTCCCGCCATTTGTAGCTTTCTTTGCAGGGTGCATTTCTTCGTTGCAGCACAGAAATGCACGTTGCAAGGAGTTCCCGCCATTTGTATTTAAATTTGTGCCCCACTATTGGTCAGTTCTAAATTATTCCTACGTGGCGGCTAGCGATTGGCTTGCTGGCCGTATAAGAGGCTTGAGTGGTTTCTGCCCAAGTCGGAGAACTTTGAGCACGCTGCAGAGTGCCTCTAAGGAGATTTGACTTGCGGCTAGCTGATCGATAGACTGATCACCTATCGATTCTTCTCCCCGTCGCCGAACGATCCCTCGACATACCCTTCCCTGCGCGCAAAAGTTCCACGGAGCCTCGACAGCTTTGTGTGAGTGAATTAGAGTTCTGTCCGAGTCCTAAAACTAGGATTTAAGCGAAGTATTCCTGGAAACGTTCCAGCCTACACCGCGACCATCTTCGGTGTAAGTAAATAATCTTAAACAACCATTAAGCGTCCGTGCCTAATTCTAGCATGCCGCCTGCCTTCCCCAACCCGGCGTGTCCGGGCTCCTGGCCACAGCCCGCGGTGCACAAAAGGGCCTCGGATCGTTCCCGGCCCGCACAGATGGTAGTCTCTGATGAGAGCATGCCACCTGCCAAGTTTCAAGGTGATAGGTGCAAGGGTTTCTGGGAAACTGCACCTCAACATCCTGAAAGCAAAACTCATGTTGTGTGTGTGTGGGGTAAGCCACAGTGGGGTGAAAACTGCAGGGATGGTAGCCCCTGCTAAGGCCACAAAGCCTGCCAAGTTTCAAGGAGATTGGTGCAGGGGTTTGGGGAAAACTGAACCCCAAATTCTTGAAAGCAAAATTTGTGTCACGTGTATGTGTCACACTAGTTTCCCCACCGCCCCCGTGCCCCAAGACAGACATAGTTGCACAAGCACCCATGACATGAGTTTTGCTTGTCAGCAGCCAGAGGTGCAGGGTACCCAGAACCCCTGCACTTATCTCCTTGAAAGCTGGCAGACTTTGTGGCCTCAGCAGCGGCTAGCAGGCCTGCAGCTTTCACCTTGCTGTACCTTAACACACACACACAGTGTCACCCATGTCACAAGTTTTGCTTGTCCGCAGCTTGAGATAGGTGCAAGGGTTTGGGGGAAACTATATCTCAAGCTGCGGACAAGCAAAACTTGTGACATGGGTGACACTGTGTGTGTGTTAAGGTACAGCAAGGTGAAAGCTGCAGGCCTGCTAGCCGCTGCTGAGGCCACAAAGTCTGCCAGCTTTCAAGGAGATAAGTGCAGGGGTTCTGGGTACCCTGCACCTCTGGCTGCTGACAGGCAAAACTCGTGTCATGGGTGCTTGTGCAACTATGTCTGTCTTGGGGCACGGGGGCAGTGGGGAAACTAGTGTGACACATACACGTGACACGAATTTTGCTTTCAAGAATTTGGGGTTCAGTTTTCCCCAAACCCCTGCACCAATCTCCTTGAAACTTGGCAGGCTTTGTGGCCTCAGGAAGGGCTACTATCCCTGCAGTTTTCACCCCCTTGCGCCTTAACACACACAGTGTCACGTGGGTCATGAGTTTTGCTTGTCAGCAGTTTGAGGTACTGTTCCTCAGAAACTCCTGCACCTATCACCTTGAACCTTGGCCCGTGTAATGCTCTCAGCAGAGGCTACCATCCCTGCAAGTTTCATCTGAATCAGCCAAAAGACAACAAAGTTATAAGTACTTCTTTGATTTCCACGTTATACTCTATGGCTGAATCTCTGAATCAGCTCCGAATCTTCCAAAGCGATTCGGCCAAATCGAATTGGAAAAACGATTCAGATCTCCTAATTGAATCTTTGGCATCCAAATCAGCCAAATCCAAGTTGAATAGTGCCCTATTCACACAGGCCTAAAAGCAGGTAGTGACTCCAGGCTTATTTCATCCAGAGATGAGGAAGGAGCAAATGTAAAAGTAACCCAGGAGTTATAGTCCAGTGAGAAATCTTTTTGAAAGGATAAATCTAAAGACAGATTTAAATGCTTCAAAATCATGAAGTTGTGTATCCGCTTGTTACTCTTACCATTATTTGTCTTTTCCTCCATCCTTTTTTATTTTCTCGTGTTATCCTTGAATGTTGTGCCAAGCTTGCGATTAGATTCCCTCCTAAGGGTTTTGTGGAGCTTCTGGCTGGGCCAGTCTGCTCTTCAGCATCACTGATTAAAACTTTTGAGTGTCAGTGCTTGCTGTAGCTCTGAGGCTGCAAAAGCTGATTCCGAATTTGCCTTCCACATTAGAAAGAACTTTAAATGGCTTGAGACTGGGCAGCTGGTTTGTCAGTACGAGTGACTAAGATGGGGGAGTATGTCTCAAATTCGTGCTCTGTTCAAGATGCAGCATTGGGGTCTGAGAATGTAGACCTTAGAAGTCCTTAGACTCCTTCATATGGACACATTTTAAAGAAAAGAACCAAAGGAGGACCCTGATCTTAGTAAAAAAAAAAAAAAAAGAGTCTGGGAAGGGGGAAACAGGGATAAGCCTTTGATCAGAGGGGAAGACTGTGTGTGACAGTCTGAGTCTAAGTCTTCTTCAATAGGAGCACCAAACTCCCCCAGTTACCAAGTTCTCTGAAATGGCAAGAACTTTTCATTTGGTTTCTCTCTTCCAGTTTCCAAAAGTTCTGGTTTCTGTTAGCATTGGGCATTTTCAGGAAGACAGACTAAGCTGGTGTCTATGCGAAGTATAAGATGCACTTGGTACCTGCAAGACCCCCAGTAGTAAATATACCTTACTTAGAACATGAAGAAATACAGAATAGTTAATATATTTATGATAATAGGAAGTGGGGCCACAATCACTTCATTCAGGAGGTGAAAGAGCAAATGGAAAAGGAATCCAGGAACTCAGTATGCCAGGTGACTGACTGACAGTGATGAAATCAAGGATGCAGTGTTTGAGTGACAAAAATATGTTGCCAACTTGTTCTTGCCTTCTTCTGTTTCTCTCCTGCAGTGACGCCTCATGTCTATAGCAATATATTGGCATAGCTATAGTTTTAAATGTTAGGTCAAAAATGTTAAAACGATGTAGCCTCATTTTATTCCTCTTTCTTTTAGAAATGCTAATGATCTAAACCAGCTTCAAGTAGGCCAGGGCCTACAGACCAAGATGGCTACACTCTGTGGGGGTGGCTCCTAGGATTTCCTTGCTGCCTCAGCTGTGGGAAAGGGGCAGCAGTGGGAAAGGAGGCTGCCAAGACCTCCAGGCCATGTTAGCTACTCAGGAGATGTGTGAAGTTGGATAGCCCTGATCTAAACCCATTAGTTAACACCAGATGCTAATGGAAAATAAGAAGTGGGTTAATCCAGGCTAGGAAAGCCATCCAAATAGTTAATTTCTTTTGAATTTCTTACTGATGGGATTCCTCAAGCCTATTGAAGAAGGTCATCCAGCAGCACTAGATATAGGTTGCAACTGTGGCAGTGGGGAGGAGATGCAGGGCAGCCCCTGCATTGGCTCTGGGCAGCCACAGGGAGAAGGGCCCAGCAGCAGCAAGGGAGAGGTGGTCATGTCCTGCTTTTTACCTCTCCCCACAGCAGCTTCTGTCTGGCTGCTGCCTCTCATTGTGGCCAGGGCGGGCGGGTCCAGAGGGGGCACTGTAGGGACCCTGATCTCCCATGCAAGGTAGGCTGGGCCTAGGGCTGTGCACTCAACCTGGGGCTCGGGCCCTGCAGGCGCAGGTTGCAGGGCCAGTCTCCATAAGGCTGGGGATAGGGTGGTGGTAGCTGGAAGGGACCAGTGATGGTAGCAGACTGCTGGGGCTTCTGGGAAATTGAGTCTGGCTCTGGTTCTGTTCCAGCCCCACTGCATGCCCGGGGGCAGCAGGATGTGTCATGGGCTAGATGGCACCTGGGCCAGGCAGGACCGAGGAACCGACCGTGGGCCCGACGAAGTCCCTCTGTGTGTTGGATCCAGCCCTCTGGCCATATTTTACCCACCCCTACATTACACAGTTCTGAACTCAGCCCTGAGACTTATTTCGGATCACTGCATATCTTACTCAAGTGTACCTCTGTAATGCATAGCCTTTACCATCAGATGATTCTTATCAGGATACGTAGTGGTTTTACGTTTGTTAACCTCAAAATAAACAAATACATGAATAAAATCACATTCTTTTACTTGTTGGTTTGCACGCATAGCAAAAGTGTTGCAGTTTACAGTGCATTTCCCCCTCAATTTTGTGCGATTTGTGGCATTTTTTGGCACATTTAAATATAGTGATAAAGAACTATATCTGCATTTATCATAGTGTGAGACTAATTAAAATGCATGTGACCTGTTTCTTTTTTGCATATAGGGCTGTGGAACTGCTGAATGTTTGAAGATAGTCTGTCAAGTTGGACGCCTGGAGAGGGGAAAGACTGCAATATTATATTTAAAATCCCGCCTATGGACCCAAACCTTTATGAATGTGAGTATCTACCCAGTTTCTCCCAACTTCTGAATTACGTGAAGACCTTTTATACCCAATGTGCGTTCACCATTTTTTTCCACAGAAAGAAAATCAGAATCATTCATATTCTCTTAAGTCATCAGCTTCATTCAGTGTGATAGAGTTCCCCTATAAGAACCTTTCGTTTGAAGATATTCACAATTCTACAATAGTAAGTATTGTTATGTATGGTTAAATCCAATGTATGTAAATGGCAAAACGAAGTATGTAAAAATCAGTGTCCTTGTTCTGCTTGTGAGTATTTAGTAACTGTTGACTCTTTTGTCATTTATTGTAACGTTGCTTTTAATGAACACTTTCTTTTATGTTTGAACTATTTTACATGTACATATTTTACATGTACAATTAAGAACAAAACAAAATCTTTGTATTCTAAAAGTCCAGCAGTTCTTGCTTTTTGGCATGCAAACTTTTACAGCAGTCATGTGCAGATATTTTGTTCAGTGGATAGGAAGTGCTGTCCTGAATCTCTCCAGATTAGATTGCTGAGTAAATTTGTCACTGTTCAGAACTAAAAAAAAGTACAATATCTTGTGACCCAGTTGGTCCAATAAGAAAACCAGGATGGGTACATTTTTCAGTTTGAAAAGCCCTGAGGTATAGATATTGGACACTATACCAGTAGTGGTAGTATTGGAATAACTTAATTTGTACTATAGTAATGCAAAGGAAATAGACCAGCACCCCATTTTGTTAGGTACTGTATAAACATGAAAGAAACAGATGATCTTAAAGAGTTTACAATATATGTATGCTAGTAAACAGCAAGTGGTTATAGAGGCAAGGACACAAAAGGAAGTAATAAAACAATGTTGTTTAGCATGACAGAGATGGCAAGCACACCAGTTGTCTAAATGTCAAATTTTTTGTAGGCATCATGCAAGAAGAGAACTTAAGGTGTGGTTTGAAGAGGGACAGGGGTGTGACTAACTTGTAGAATTCAGCTTCTAAAATTTACTAGTGCTCCTTCCCCCTCTCTGCCACACACTTCCTAAATCCTGTACTTTTGGATTTGTTTTGCAAAGGGAACATCTATTTAAAAAAAGACGTTTCAAAAACAATGTTAACAACTCTCAAATATTCCTAACATTGTACTTTTGTTCTGAAAAATGACAAGCATGTAGAAACATATAGTTCTAGTAATGGATAATGCAACTACTGTAAACTGGGGTTGGAAAAGCCTTTATACTGCTTTGTATTCTCCATCAATCTAACAACAATCTCTCTCATGGGTGATTTTTAGGGCTTATTTTAAATATTATAGGTTGAACAGTTTGTTTTGAATCTATATAACTTGCATGCATTTCATTGTTCTGTAAAAACATGATTGTGATTTATCATTGTTTTTCATTAGGTTACCACAAATATTTTATGGGGCATTCAGCCACAGCCCATGCCAGTGCCCGTATGGGTTATCATTTTGGCTGTCCTAGCAGGATTATTGCTCTTGGGTCTTCTAGTCTTTGTAATGCACAGGGTAAGCATTATATTTGTCTAAAAAGCATTTCCTAGTTGCATATTATTTTCACTGTAACTTTTTTACTGGGAATTTGAATCAAAGTTGCCTGAATTTGTTGATCTTGTGGTAAACTTACAAAGTCCATCCATTATCCTTAGAATTGGGGAGAGGGGAGAGTGCAATGAAGATTTGTGGGTGTGGTTTTTTTGGACAGGTTGAGTTCATTTAAATTTTTTGATTAGTATTTCCTGGGTTTGAAAAATGGTCAAAAACTAGAAAATAGATAGAAGTGGGGGGGTGGGGTCCTAAGTGACTGTTTCATTATCACATCCAATAATTCAGAAATGGCTTTTATATTATACAAATATTATTTTCCAAATACATGCCCATAATCCCATTTAATTGTTTTCCAAATTACAGATGGGTTTCTTCAAACGTGTGCGACCACCTCAGGAAGAACAAGAAAGAGAACAGCTGCAACCCCATGAAAATGGGGAAGGGACATCAGAGGCTTAAACAGAGTTTTATCTGTGTAACAGACATACTGAAACTTTAAAATGCCAGCATTTTTGTTACGAATTTTTATTTCCTCCTAAGGAAAAAACACTTCATGACTGCACTGTTGATATCTTTTTGGCATTGGGAATAGCCAAAATAAGCGCAATATATTTCAAATCTCCCTTATATTAATCATGTCCACGCATGACTAACGCATATGCACTGATTTTGTGAGTGAAAATTATAAGTGATGTTTAGTGCCATGATTTTGCTTATCAGATTTTGGGACAGCGTTCTCTACAAATCAGCAACTTCCATAGTTCCGATTAATTATGCTTTATTTTGATGGATCATTTTAATATTCATACACTACATTTAGTTTCCAAGTCTTTGATGGCTAGCAGCACAAAAATTAGTATAACTTGTTTTATGACTCTTTACCTTGAAGGCAAGTGTTTTATTTTTCTTTTCCCTTTTGTCTCTACTACTTATTTCCCCTCCACACCTCCCATCAAAAACCGAGAATGGAAGTAATCTGTGAGATTTGTTACCATTTGCCATCTTCTCTACATGCTGGTCTCTGTGCATGGAGTTGAGGGTCAGCTGCTTCCACAGGATCATTTTACCCTTGCACATGCACTCAGTCTCTCATGCTTTATATTTCATAAAAGTTTCTCCAGAGGCCCAAGTTCACCTTGAAAGGATATGGTAGGCAACTGACCTAGATGTAGGGGACAAAAGACTGGGAGTGAAGCTTCTGGGCTCCATGGAAGCTTTCAGGCCAGGATCATATGCTTTCATGTTCAATTATGATGCCCATGAAGCCCGGGTCAGGACAGCTGCCATCTGAAGGGGCAGGAAAGGTTTGTGCTACTATGTATCTACAAAAGCACTGGATGCTATTGGACAGTGGAGTAAGGCCTCCAAGGGCTATAGGTGCACAAAGGCATAGTTAACTTCCAGGCAAACCTGATGAACATATTTAGGGTCCCTACAGGATTTGAAGGCAAATTCCAGTCCCTTAAACAATATAGTCCAAAGTTTGTGATGAGGCTAAAGGAAACTGTTATAGCTCCCCAGTTTCTGGCTGATTCGGTTTCAGAGCAAGTTAGAGCACTACAGAAGATACTTGAACCTATACCATCTGGCAGTATACCAAAAGGACCATCTGCCAGGCAAGAGTATCCAGATCATACTCTTTATTTTCTATCCCTGCCATGCTGCTCACTGTGGGGAGTTCTTAACTGGTAGAGCAAAAGTCCAGAAAAATACTTGTTTTTTTTCACCCCCTCCACTCATCTGTCTCATTTAATTTCTATTTTGCATAAAATCTAGACTTCAGAGTCCCAACAAAGATACCTAGCATTTTCTGTTATGCGCTTTGAATCGTACATATGTTACAGTTAGATCTTTAGTAAATTAAGGTCTTTTAGGGATTAAACTAGTTTTCTTTTATTCTCTTAATATTGGTGCAGTAAGTTTGGGTCTCTTCTAGATGGAGATAGTACTCATCACTGAGTTAGCGATCCAGATACTGTGGAGAAACTATAACTATAGAGACATTTGTATTACTATAACTGCATAACAGGGAGTTGACGCGCGTGTGTGTGTGTGTGTGTGTGTGTGTGTGGTAGGGAGGGCTGAAGACAGGTTTTTTCTGTGTGTGTTTTTGGATTTGGGGGAGGCTGTTTTGGGGGGGGGGGGGGGGGGGGCGTTAATCCTACATAGTTACCTTGGTACAAACCCTAGTGTGGATGTTGTTAAACTAGTATAAAGGCACCCTATGCTATAACAGCTTATTCTTCCCTTATGGAATAAGCTATGTGAATATAAATTCCATAACTGCATTTATAAAATGAGGGAGTTGGATCTACTTTAATAGTATAATTAAAGCAGTAAAAATGTTGTGCATAGATGAGACTCTGAAGTAACAGCAAGGACAAAAGTTTTGTCATGCATTACGGTTTGCTCAAAGCAGCATGTCTACCATAGGTACCACCATGACTATGGAGCCTGTTTTGCTGCAGGTTATCTAAAATTATCAAGTTGTTGCGTTTTAACTTTCTTCATAGTACCTAATCTCTAAGAGAACAGAACTGACTTTCACTCTTAAGCATTTCTTCTTAACTGTACCATAACTATTTCAGTTATTACTGAAACATTATGAAGTTTGTAAGAGGTCAATTTGTATATCTGGTGGCTTGCTTATTTATCCATATATGTATCACTATTTAGACAGCTTTTTTAGTTTATAATAAGGTCATAGAGTGAAATCTTACACATGTGGTGGCATGTTTCATGAAGAGCACAAATATTTAGTGAGATCAAGATTTCATCCACAGCCTTTAATTTTAGGCATTGTTACAGTAATCATACAGAAATAATCAGGAGCTAAACCTCACTGTGTTCTTGAAAGATGAAAAGTATGAAAGATTACTTTTTATTCATTATAGCTTCTGTTGCTTAATTGAAGCTTGTACGTGCACTTGTATCAATCTTTACTTTTCCATAGGAAATGTACATTCAGAAGGACCACTTGGATCCATCCAGTCTTAACCCTGTACTAAGTACAGACATTGAGGAAGATGGAACATTGGGCTGATTCTGCAAAGCTTGTGCTTCAAGCACGAGTCAATAGCAGAGTCAATAGGACTACTCATGTACCTAATATTTAGCACAGGATTGATACCATTACGGGAAGAGACAAAAGCATGGTTTACCTAACTCCTTTACCTCATTTGGGAGGTACAAGAGAGCCCTGTTAACAATTAACTATACCCTGATTTTTTACTGTGGCAACTGGAGGGTATGTAGTTCTACTGCATTTGAGGTACTGAGGCGGTACTTCGGCATACCTGCTGTAACTAGAAAATTTCATTTGTATTGAAATTATATAAAGTAAGACTTTCTAAAATATTATTTTTATTTCCTTATATTTTTGAAGGAATAAAAGCAAATAATTGTTTTCTCTATTTGATTTAAAAACATGTAGTCCATTAATATTAAGTGTGATTATTAAGAAAATCATGTACAGCTGCAGTGTGCAATTTAATTTTTATATATATATATATATATATATATATATATATATATATAGTGTGTGTGTGTAAAAGACATGTAGGCCCCAGTTCACACATGACTTACGCACATACTCAGAGTTAATCATGTGCTTATAAAATATCCTGAACAGAAGTGTTTACCTGAACTTTTTTTACAGTCCAGATTTGATAATAATAGATAACAGAATTGATGTGCACTTGTATTACAATATATTTGGTAGTGGCTTGCAAGCACTGCTGTATTTTTCTAGAAAATATTTTATAGTGTCACCAGATTTAGCTTTTAAAAATACAGTATTTTTGTATTAAATGAATGCCCTAACTAAAGTGTTGTGCATAAAATGCATTTTGCTAGCATTAAAGAAATTGCAAAATAGTGACATATAATTGACTTAATCCTCCTTTGAGAAAATCACATTTCATAAGTCCCTCTTCAGATATGAGCCAGCAATTTATATGATTTTTAGCCTCCTAAAAGGGCCTTTTAAACTTCTAGATATTTTTATAATTAAAATATGAATTATATAACTATTCCAGATTTCTTTATTGCAGCATCTCATGGTGTATTTTGAAACATTAAGATTTATATTACAAAATGTTTATTATCTGGTACTATATTTTACAAGAATTATAATATTTTAACTTATTTTAGGTTTAAATTTACCTTTTAAGAAACATTTCCATTCCTTTAATGGATATATCTGTTGCTTAACTGTAAGTGAGAGGCCAAATACTGGATGCTTATATCAAAAATCAAAATCTTTGATATGTGTTGCCAATGTCAAGTTTAGGTCTATAGATCTGAATTTTCTTATCCTCCTATTCTTTACAGTTATGTATGAATAAGGGATCTTGGTGCTTTTGAAAGCTAGGAAACACATTAGTAAACTTTCTTAACAATTTTTTTCCTCTTTATATATAGACAAGATTTAAACCTGAATAGATGTTTTAACATTAGTTATTTCTAAATCTGTCTTCTCTGTTTCTAACATTTCTCAGATGAATTCTCTTGAGTATCTTTGAAAGTATTTTAGCTGGAGTCAAAGGATTTGTTGGTGCTTTTGAATTGTTCTCTTTACTAATATGTATTTAGCTTTGTAAGCGTGGACCTTTACAGGCAAACAGGCGTTAAAGTCTACTACTATGTCAGAGAGATGAAGAAGACTTTTACCATAGCTTTTCTAAATGGTGAGAGAGAAATTATGTAATGTTTTGTCATGGAGCTTGTGTTCATCCCAGAAGGGTCTGTGGAATATTATTGGTGAACACTCTCAAATGGTGGTCCAAGAATAGCACTTGCCTAGGCAACATGTAGTCAACTGTCTCCATTCCAGAAGAAAGCGTGTTCCAAAGTCTTAATGTTAGTAGATTTTCCTTTTAACTGGGTTTTGAATCAGTCCCCTCAAGTGCATGTCAGCTGCCTATTAATGGAAAAACTCTGGAATTCCATGACAGAAAGATGGCAAGCCAAAACGAAAGGTGCCAGTTTTACAACAATGCTTTGATGTCCTCTTATTGTGAAGATAATGACTTATTTTGTATACCAGCTGGAGAACTGAGGAAGAAAAGCTTGTGCTTTGTTTTCTATGGTCTTCTACTACAAAAAAATTCAGTATTTGTTCATTTTAGGGCAAAAATTTGGGAGTGAAAGAGATTGAGCTCCCACAATCCCACTGACTCTAATGGCATCTGAATGCTTGGTACTGAGTTGCTAGTTTTTAATTCTCAAGTGCAATATAACATCATCAAGTCTAATTCACTACCAAGTTATTTTTAAGTTAAGTAGGACCTAATATAAGGGGTCATGTAGCATTTGTTGGCATAAGGTGATTGATATTTTTAAGGACATTTACAAAGCAAGTGTATTAAGTTGAGTCAATACATGAGTGCTGTAGAAAGTGTTTTGATCACCCACATTGGGTGAGACATACTGGGTATTTATACAAGTGCTTTGGGAGTTTGGAGGGGGGGGGGGGCACTTTAATTAGAGCAGCTCTCAGAGCCCTTTAATTAAAGTGCCTGGAGCAATACGTGTATCAGAGTCCCTGTGCTGAAAAATGGCAGTGGAGGTGCTTTAACTAAAGCTCATTCAATGAGCTTTAGTTAAAGCACCTCTGCTGACATTTTTTAGCACAGGGATGCTGATACACGTGAAGCTGGGGCCTTCTGCAGTGCAGTAATTACCATGCTTCAGCAAATTGGATTAATTGAGTTTGCTCTGACACATTGTAATTACAGTGCATTGGAGCAGCCTCACTGCACGTGTATACATGCCCACTGAGTGTATTTTCTAGAGTGTATCAGTTGCTAACTCAGTGGTTTGGGAAATAAGAATTGGTTCAATATTTTTCTTTAAGTGCAGTTTGGAAATTTGACAAGCAACTGTACAACTGTGGGTTTGACTTTATAGTGCTAATACTGTCTCATGCCTATCTCTCTTGTATCTTCAGAGTATTTTTTCCAAAACAAGTTTAAAACTTAATATTTGCAAAGGAAATCTAAGCTTACATATATTGGTCTTGTAAAAATATTTGCATTAATGTTGAATAACTTGACACTTGACTTTTGTAAAGTAAATAAAAATTTAATGTAGCAATTGAGCCTGCAACGAGAAAGTTGAGTGGCTCTTTCTGATTCAAAAAGGAAATATAGATTTCTTATGACACCTGTTTAATTTAGAGAGGAAAGGAGTTTTTACGTGCAATTTGGCACTGCATTAAATTAGTGCACCATTGTCCTCACAAGCAGAAAATTAACTTACTAATAATGCTGCTACAAATTTGGTTTTCTTATCCATGGGATAAATATATTCCTAAATCAAGTAGAGATATTTTTATCAGTTACCAAATTATTTCAGGGAGCCTTACCATACACTTAGAGAACCATATTCATTTTCGGTCACCTTATTTTTATTAAAATATAAATCTTACAAAGTAATTATCTGTATATTGTAGTACAGAGCACTGAATTGGCATCAGAAAAAACTAACAAGCCATGGTTATTTTTGTTTAAACTCAGTTTAATCCTAAAAGTTCACCAACACCTTAAAATATTAAATGATGAATTGGGTAAATATATTCACTCTCAGACTTATTGTAAAATACTATTGATTGGATAAATAGATTGAAAAATCTTATTGTAAATATTAGGTTGATTTTGGTTTGTAGAGTTTTGGAATAAAATACCTCTAAATAAAAGATCTTCTCTGAATTCTTTGAAAGCAATATGCATTTTTAAAATACATGTTGCCAATAGAAATGTTCCCAAATAGTTGCTTGCAGCCAACAGGAATCTATTGAATATTAAGGAGCATACATCACACAAATCACACCTTGTCAGCTAAACTTGCACAACAAATTAACTTGTGCCAGAGGACTTGTTACTACATTGCAGGAAAAGAAGAGATGGTTGCAGACTGTTTACTCTTGTCACTGGATGACAGCCATTGCTCAGTACCAAAAAATACCTGCAGGGATTCCATGCATATTATAGAATTGACAGAAAGTAGTTATTTTTTTTCCCTCTTTTCTTAATGCTTAAAGTTATAAAGGGAAAGAAGAGGGTTTATTAATGGGAAGAGGGTTTATTTTCTAGCTGTACCTATTAGAATATTTTTTGTACCTGATTATTTTTATATTTGAATAATTAATAGATACCAAAGGTAATTTTAGTTTTAAAAATTCAATAGTTTTTGCTGTTTTTCAATAAGCTTAGAATGCCAGAAAGTCAAAATTAAAAAACTACTACTGTATTTTTACAGAGCACAAATCGGGGATTTCAGTCATCCCTACCCGATGCAGTATGTGCAAGTGTTGTGTGCTTGTAGAGTGCAAAGTGCATACATACCACTTGGGTGCTGTAGCATTTTTAGGGACCAGTCTTGCAAACTTGTGCAGTACTACAGGTAGCTTATAATTCTGAGTAATTCCATTGTCAGGATTTTAATGAGTCTTCTCTTCTGCTTCTACTGAAAACCATGAAAAATGCATGTTGCCTGTGGTGGAAATAAGTTGGCTATGCACAACATCCACATTTTCCAAAACAAATAGTGGCTAACTACTAACTGGGGAAAATTGTAAAAAAGGAGTCTAGGATCTGCAAAACTGACCTACTGTAAACAGTCTCAAAAAGTTAAGAAGTTTTGGATGTTCTTTATGCTCCACACCAAATATATATGTGGGAACACTCATTGCAACAGCAGAAATATAACTGTTTGTGGAGCCAAAGGTCCAAAGGTGATCATGTGTTTTGTTTGGTAAAGGACAGTCTCTTTTAGTTAGCAATATACAGGATATTATATACAGTTTAGCTTTTCTAGTAAGCTAAGCTCCGTGGAGCTCATGGGAATCTGGCTCTGTGCCTCCACTTGCCACTCCCAGCTAGAGTGCCAGGAGCACCACGTGAAGAGACAGAGCTGGCCCAGCCTGATGGCATGGGACTTCCTGCAGCTCCTGGCACTCTGGCGCACCACCACACTGGGCCAGACTGGCTTCATGCTGCACCGTGCGAGTCCTAGCATTGCAGCTGAGAACCGCATGCTGCCAGGAGGCGACCGTGCCAGGCTGGCCCAGCCCCATGCCATACCACATGGGTCCCAGCCATGCAATAGGGAACTGCATACTGCTGGGCTGGCCTGGGCTGGCTCTGTGCAGCATGGAGTCAGTCTAGCCTGGCCCATGCTCTCTCAGCAGCATGCAGTTGATAGCTTGAAAAAGGTATTTAGAGGTTTGCTTTTTAGGTATTGGTTTATAGGTATATCTAATATAATAAAGGCGTCAACCTGTCTGTCTGTAAGTAACACTCCAAGCCAACTGTGTGTGCGTACACCAATTGGCTGCAAGGGCCTGGAGTGTTATGGACAGAGGGAGCGAGGGGGCCATCGTACCACTCCTCCCCGCCGCCCCCCACCCCCAACAACAGCTAGCAGGGAGGGGGAGGTGGTGGGGAAGAGGGGAGGGAAGGAGGGGAGCAGGAAGGGGAAGTGGGCATTTCCGGGTGGCAGTGCCCCCCTGCCCCCACCGTGCCTCCCCCCCACTCCCACTGCCACCGCCACCCAGCCCTGACAACAGCTGGCAGAGACAGGGAGGTGGCAGGGAAAGGGGGCATGTTGCATGCTGCCGGGTGCTGGTAGGCACTGCTGCTTGCAATCCCCTGCCCCCCGTGCCCCGTTCCTGGAAGCTGCCACCAGCACAAGATGGAGCGACCAGGGGTGGGGGGTGTATGGGGCTGGATGTGGTGGGGCGGGGGATAAGGTAGCACCAGCTCACAAGGCCCCAGAGTGGGGGGGCTGGAGTTTTCTGGTTTTGGGGGAACGACCAAATTAAGACACCAGAAAAGCCCCAAATTAGGCGGCGGGCATACAATAGGTTTATGAAAATGGGATATTGGCTGACAACACAGGACGTGGACAGTGTGACGATCACAGAGAGAGACCAATTGGTTACAGCCACGGATGAAGAGTCATCAGGAGGGAAGGAGAATACAAAAGCAGAGACCTGAGAGTAACAGGGTCCCTCCCCATCCTTATCATTTGCCTGGGCTCTCCTCCATGTCCTCCTCTGAGAGAGGTTCCTGTCCCCACCTATGGGAGGGGTCCCTGAGGCCACCATGGACAGAGGGCACACCACCAGCCTGTCTCATCCACCCCATGGGTGGGGAGAGGCTTCAGCATCCCACTTCCAGCCTACTTACATCTGACACCTAAGAGAGAGCCTTCACAGTGAAGCCTGCATCTTGGCCAGATGTTTCTTGACTCAGTTCAGCAGTTGAAACTTCACCATGTCCAGCTCTGAAAAAAAGAGACAAATTGGAGAGTCTGGAGGAAAGCAAAAACATGATTAGGAAGTTTAATGTGTTTTGAGGACAGGTTAGAAGAATTAGGATTCTTTAGTCTAGAGAAGACCAAAGGGTTATTTAATAGAAGTCTTAAAATACAAAAAGAGTTGCTATAAGGATGATGGTGATCATTTTTTTTTTTTTTTGCGACAACGGGTGACAGGTAATAACAGGCTTAAATTACAACAAGGAAGATTTAGATTCAACAACACGAAGAATTTTCTCTGAGAACAGTTAACATTGGAACAGATTTCCTGGAGAGGTGGACTATCTGTCACTTGAAATTTTAAAGAGCAGGTTAGACCAGGGACGGGCAATTACTTCAGCTGGAGGACTGCATAATGAATTCTGTTGAGCTGTCAAGGGTGGCATGCATAGCCCTGCCCCTTGGCAGTTGCCCCACCCCCTAGTCACCATCTTGGGACCAGAAGTCCCACCCCAAACCCCTGACCTTTGCCAGAAGTCCCTCCCCTTGCCCCAGAAGTATTCCTTTTGGGAGGGGAGGGGGACTGCCATATTGGAACAAGGAAAAAACAAATCGTACACTAAAAAAATCAAACACTTACTATAACGTTTTATTTTTTTAAATATTTCTGTTTGAATAGTGTATATAGAGGTGGTTGCATAATATCTCAAAATAGTCTTACTCTGGTATATTGTGTTTAGGGGAGCAAGGGGGGGTAGGTTGTGTGGGAGGGATGTGGGTATGGTGGGTGGGATGTGTGGGGGGGTGTGGGGAATGCTGGGTGTATGTGTGCGTGTCAGCCCATCCTGTTCTTTCCCGGCAGCACACAGTTTCCCCCTGCATGGCTGGGGCCCACACAGTGCAGCATGGATGGGACAGGCCTGGTCGGACTGACTCTGTGCTGGGCCACATGGGTTCTGGCCATGCAGTGAGGAACCGCATGCTACTGAGATGGGCTGGGCCGGGTTGGCCCTGTGCTGTGCCACGTGGGTCCTGGCCCTGCAGTCAGGAACCTTTGTTAGCTCTGGATTTAGAACCCAGATGCCTTGTTCCGGGGGGGGGACCAAGGCAGACTACTAGGGAAACCCACTGGATACCTTCTCCCTGTTCAACACTGAACTGTTTATGACTACTTTCAAACATGATTGTCCAACCAATCATGCAGCTGCCTTTACAGTGTTTCACCTAAACTGAATTTCTATAGAGTTTCAAAGAAGAGTGTAAAAAGCCTCACCAAACTTGATTTAGGTCACATCCACTGCTTCCCCTTCCATCCATGGGCATGTCCACACATGCAAGCATGTGTGCTTGCAGCAGCTCAAATAGAAGTGGTGCAAATTTAACTGAGGCTTTTTGCCTCTGCACATGTGCTTGGACATGCACTTTCTTGTGGAGCAAACTATGCCACTTGGGACAAAATAACCCTGCCTGGCTCCTTCCGGATCTGCAGCCACAGGAGCTAGAGCCTGGGGCCAGCACCTGTGCTGTCCCCAGCAGTATAAAAAGCTGCCCTGTTTCATAGATTCATAGATGTTAGGGTCGGAAGGGACCTCAATAGATCATCGAGTCTGACCCCCTGCATAGGCAGGAAAGAGTGCTGGGTCTAGATGACCCCAGCTAGATGCCTATCTAACCTCCTCTTGAAGACCCCCAGGGTAGGGGAGAGCACCACCTCCCTTAGGAGCCCGTTCCAGACCTTGGCTACTCGAACTGTGAAGAAGTTTTTCCTAATGTCTAAATCTGCTCTCTGCTAGCTTATGGCTGTGATTTCTTGTAACCCCCGGGGGCGCCTTGGTGAATAAATACTCACCAATTCCCTTCTGTGCCCCCACGATGAACTTATAGGCAGCCACAAGGTCATCTCTCAACCTTCTCTTGGGCACCTGGACCTCTTCAGCCTCCACTAGTCTCTCCTCATAGGGCTTGGCCTGCAAGCCCTTAACCATACGTGTGGCCCTTCTCTGGACCCTCTCCAGGTTATTCACATCCCTCTTGAAGTGTGGCGCCCAAAATTGCATGCAGTACTCCAACTGCGGTCTGACCAGCGCCCAATAGAGGGGAAATATCACCTCCTTGGTTCTGTTCGTCATGCATCTGCTGATGCACGATAAAGTGCCATTAGCTTTTCTGATGACTTCATCATACTGACGACTCATGTTCATCTTGGAGTCCACTAGGACTCCAAGATCCCTTTCCGCTTCTGTGCCACCCAGCAGATCATTTCCTAGGCAGTAGGTGTGCTGGACATTTTTCCTCCCTAGGTGCAGTACTTTGCATTTTTCCTTGTTGAATTGCATTCTGTTGTTTTCTGCCCGTATGTCCAACCTGTCCAGGTCTGCTTGTGGTTGTTCCCTGCCCTCCAGCATGTCCACTTCTCCCTACAGTTTTGTGTCATCTGCAAACTTGGACAGAATACACTTCACTCCCTCGTCCAAGTCGCTGATGAAGACATTGAAGAGTATCGGTCCAAGTGTTCTGGCTCCATCAGTACAAAAAGCTGCCCTGGCAAGTAGCTCAGGGCTACTTGCTTTCAGGAGCTTCTGGTGCCCAGCCAATTGGTACCTGGGGACAATACCCCTCGTCCCAGCTGAACTGCTGAAGCAGCCCTGAGAGTTCCCTACATCCTCTACCCACTACAGGGGTCTGGCAGTGGGGGATGTGGCCTGGCTGTGACCTGCTGTGCACCTGCCAGACCCGGATGAGGACTGCACAGCCAGTAGAAGCATCTTCCCCTCTGGGCCAGCTACCAGTGGGCTGGGCTGCAGAGTTGGCCTCTGTGCGGCACTGTGGGGCTCCAGGGCCTCTTGGCAGAGTGCCCCCTGGCAGCATGGGGCAGCGGGAGGCAGGAGGGCCTGGGCTGGGGCTGCTGGGGCTGTCCCTCTGCCCTGTGCTGTGTGGCAGGGCCCCAGTGATACAGACAGCAGCTGGAACTGCTGGTAAGTGCCGGGGATTTTTGCAGCACGGTATGTTTTTTTCGTTCCCGCACGTGCCTCTTGCCCCGTCTCAACAGGGTTTGAGACGGGGCAAGAGGCACATAGGCTGTCATCTGAACACGCCCCATGAGTCTTATCATTATCACCTTGCCATCGAAGGAAATCAGATGGACACAACCTTTTTCTTGACAAATCCATGTTGGCTGTTACTTATCTTATTATTCTCTAGGTATTTCCAAATTGATTGACTGGTGATATGCTCTGATGTCTTTTTTTTTTTTTTTTTTTGTTAAAGGTATTTAAGTTAAACTCATCAGTCTTAAGTTCTTGAGCCAGTATGTCCTTCTGCCTCTCATTTTCAAAGATATACCCTTTATTTACCCCTTTCCACCATACGTGAACTTCATGAATTTTCAGACTCAATAGCTAAATGGCTCTACAGTTATTTAAGCCAAGTTTTTGAGTACTCTGATGTGAATCTCTACCAATGCCACTGAATTAAAAATATCTAGTTTATACAATCAGTCTCTAAGTAACTTGTTCTTTTTCTACTTTAGGCTAATCACCTACCTTCTTTTCCTTGATGCTGTTAAGCTAGTCATCCGATATTTGACCTTTTTAGTGAAAGTAGAAATAAAGAAGGAATTAAATGCTTTAATTTTCTCCATATGATCCATTATTAATTTGCTCTCCCCATTCCGTGAGGGACCCTAAACTTTCCTTTTTTCTTTATTTTGCTACTCAATTATTTACAAAAATGTTTTCTACTGTTTTTTTATTTATTTATTTATTATTATTCCTTAGGCCCCATGTACATGTTACACTTAAGGCATGAATGCCTTAAGTGGTCACCCAGCCACACATTCATTCAATTAACAGCATGATAAAAAGAGGAATAAGCTACAAAGTTATTCCACAAAATGTGCGTAGTAACCTCATAGCCACTTGCTATCATGCTGTTAACTGAAGGTGTGGCCAGCAGGCCCTATGGCTGCAAACCCCATTAGCTGATCAGAGCCCCTAGCTGGGGGACCCCATGTGCACCCCAAAATCTGGGAGCTCCCAGCTGGCTCTGGCTCCCAGCTGTAGAGGCACCCCATGCATCCCCATGGCTAGGAAACTATAGCTGCCACAGGTGACTGGGAGAAGGGGTACGGGTTGAAGAGGGATGTGCCCCACCCACAATTGGTCCCTGACTTGGCACTGCTCAGGACGGGACAATTTTTTGTCACACGGGCTGGCAGTGTGTTGTGTGTGTGTGTGGGGGGGGGGGAGGGGGGTGTCACTAAGTATAGGAGTGGATATGGGGCTTTTGGCCTGCCCACAAATTGTGCCCTCCCCCCAGACTCAGGAGGCACCAGTCACCCCTGACAGCTGATGTGATAGCTGGGAGTCAGGGTCAGCTGATTTGGGATTCCAGGTGCGGGAATGTATGGTACACCTCTGTGGCTGGGAGTTGTCAGCTGAGGGGGCTCCCCATTCACTTGCAATAAGGTGTGATGAGATCTAATTTGCAAACCCAGTCAAGCCTCCTGCCATACATGTACGGTACGGCAGGAGGCATGATTGTGCATTAGATTCCATTCCAGCCTTTACCTGCACATGTAGAGGAGGCCTTACTAGCTGTGACTGGCCTTTTTTACTTTGTCCCTATTCATACGGTTCATACCATATTCTTATACTCCTCCTTAGTAATATAGCCAATTTTCTGCTTTTGGTAAGACTTTTTTAAAGTTTTAAAATCATAAAAGAGCACATTTCAACAAGGATGTTGAAAAACTTGAGAGGGTCCAGAGAAGAGCCACCTGTATGATCAGGGACTTGCAAGATGAGCCACATGAGAAGAGACTGAGGGACTTGGGCCTCTTCAGCCTACAAAAGAGAAGACTGAGAGGGGACTTGGTAGCAGCTTACTGCTATATCAGGGGAGTACATCAAGAACTCGGTGAACAGCTGTTCACCAGGGCACCCCTGGGGAAGACCAGGACCACTGGATACAAACTCCTGGTAGGCTGCTTCAGGCTCAATTCCAGGAAAAACTCCTTCACACTCAGGGTGTCCTGACTGTGGAATAAACTCCCTCCAGTCACCTACCCTGGAAATCTTCAAAAGGAGACTGGACAGTCACCTCACTGGGGTCACTTGGCCCCAGTTGTCTTTTCCTGCTTAGTGCAGGGGGTCTGGACCCAATGATCTACAAGGTACTTTCCAGCCCCTAATAATGTATGAATTTAGACAGGAAGATCTCTTGCTATACTTCCTATTCTTCCTTCACATGCTCATATGTTCTTAATATTGTCCTTTAACCAGGCCTCTTGCAGTTCCCCCTCAGACTTTTCTCCTGTAGGATCTGGCCTACCCATAAACTTAAATACACATTGAATCCAGCCATTCCTGACAAAAGATGCTGCATAAAAGTATGAGATTATAATGTAGGGTACAGAGAGATGATGATTTTCAAATGTCACACTAAGTTGATTCAGTGAATAGTAAAGAGTGGAACTGCATTGTGTTAGTGAGTGAAAGTTGGAGAATCAAGCTGATTAATCTATTTTCCAGGTAAAAAAAAGTGATAGTAAATCATCAGCAACCATAGTAAAGCCATGAAAATGTAATTTATTTTTAACTATTAATCTTGAATCTAAATAATGTCATTATTGACTCTACATTTTCTGTAAAGAATGACTTCAAAGTAATTAAATGATAAGAAAATATAAATTAGATTTTGAAAGGTCCTTCAGTTTTTGATGGTATATGAAGACATTTAGGAAAATTTAGATATTAATTTTTAAGTTCCACTTGTTAGGCATGGGAAATCTTTTCCCTTGCTCTTAATATTCTATAGCAAAAGTTTCTGAGGTGAAGACTCACCAAGATGTTCAGGAATTGACCCTATATGTCTTCATGTATGATTATTTGCTTAATCCATAATTTTTAAAGGAAAAACAATTTAAAAGTTACACTCAGAATTTTTCAGAGAGTTTGCTGTGTCAGAACATAATTGAAATTCTGGCACCATTGAAGTCTGGCAAAATTCCTACTGACTTGAGGCCTTGATTTCACACTGTGCCCTGCACACTTCACCTGCAGTTAACTGCATGAGGCAAGCTATTCTCCACTATACTGCACAGATGCAGCAGTATATGCAGTCAGCTACAGAATCGAAGCCACCATTTATTAATTAATTAATTTCAGCAAAATACCCCATTACCTTTTCCCTCCATTTAGTCTCTGTCCCAGCAAACTTGAAGACCTGTCATTAACAGTTTAAATATATGAATACTTAATTGATGTCAGTAGGACTATTCACATGCTTAGTTTGCAGGATCAAGGTCTTAGGAGTCAGTTCCAGTACATGTACTCTATTTGTATATAAACCAGATAGACACACAATTCCCTTAACCACATAACACAAAGCTAGTCCCAATTTGTTGCCTGTATAACAACAAATGTCAATTATCCAGCTGGCTAGGCATCGGCTACAGCAGTGGGGACCAACTTTTTTGGCAGGCTTGCCACAAGTAAAACCATGCATCTTCAATGAGTGCCATTCTGATGCCCTTCCTCTGCTCGCTTTGCTTTCTGTTCCCTGGCCTATCTGCTGCTGTGCTGCCTACCCCTCCCTAATCTACCATGTGCCACACAGAGGCTGCCCATGCCCTTGGCCATGCCAACGCCCAGGTTAGCCACCCCTGAGCTACTGTATTATGTGTAGTTTTGGGCGCCACAATTCAAGAAGCATGTGAAGAAACTGGAGAAGATCTGAAGCTGAGCAACAAAGATGATAAAGGGAAGGCTAGCTATATGAAGACGTAGGCACATTTCATTCAAAGAAGACACGATTACAGGCAGACTTGATGGCAGTTTTAGACTTAATCCCAGAAAAAGTTCCTCACTATCAGAATAGGACACTGGAACAAGCTGCATGTCAAAGTTGTAGACTTCTCTGTAGGTTGTTTTCAAGAGAAGGCAGGAAAGTGTATCCTGAATTTGTGCAGTGAGTTGGACTAGATGATCTTTGGAGCCTCTTCTAACCCCGTGATTCTACGATTTTATGATCTAGGTCTGAATAAAATGCATCAAACTAAGTGCATAGTATTTTTCAGTTCCAGTCAGTTTTGTAATGTAGTATACAGGCAGTCCTCAGAGTTATGACAGAATTGGTTCCTGAAAACCACATCTTAAAATCGCATCTTAAGTTGAAACGTTGTAACTCGGAACCAATTTTCTCATAAGAAACAATGTTATAAATGGGGGATTGGTTCCTGAACCAAGACCCGATACCCTATTTTCACCAAAAATCCCCCAGAATTTTGTACTCGATCAATTATAGATGACTAATGTAGCTACATTAATGTATTTATAATCACATTGATTTGGAAGGACATCTTTGAGGTAACTTTGCTGGACTTTTTGAAGGGCTCTTGGTTGGACTTTTTGAAGGGTTCTTGGCTGGAGTCTTCTCAGGAGTCTTGGCTGCAGGTTTTTCTGGAGTCTTGTCTGCTTTCTTAAAGACAGTGTCCAAGGAAGTTTAGACAGATGTTCTCCAGGGATATAAGCGACACAGTGAACTTGTTCGCTGGCATGGCATTGCATCAGATCAAGCATTGTAAAGTTGAAACTGATGACATAAAGTTGAAACAGGGTGTCAATTTAGAAACGTTGTCAGTGCAAAATGTTGTAACATGAAATGTTGTAAGTCGAGGACTGCCTGTACTTCCATTAAAGGTATGCTAATTGTAACAGCAAGCAACTATTTTGTACCTGCTTGTACTCTATTTAACTACATCAGGGGAAGCAGGTGTCAAAGTGATGTTATTAGATTTAAAAATGATGGGGGCTAAGTCAGAATACTGTTTAAGTGCATGCTCCAGATAAGTGCAGAGACATTTTAGTCCCACAACTATGTGCTTAAAAGGAGTGTACTGTATAGCTGTGTTTATTGCTGGTTACCAGTGGTTGGCCAAGGCTATTTGTAAGCTTGAACATGCCCAGCAACATCTTAAATTTCTGTGCATCATAAAATGGGCTGTTTGTTGGACCATTTTTTAGCATTGTAGCCTGACATCTACTTAATGCTCAGCGTGTGTGATTTGCTACAGAGGGGAAGCCAGGAGAATTAATTTGGATAGTGTGTGCGTTACTAACTTTGATTTCATTTAACTTTACTCATTTATTAGTAAAGACCTGCAGTGTTACCAGCCTCCAGCTCTCAAAAATCATGAGTCAGACCACTACAAAAACAATGTTGTCTACTTTCTATGCCTTTAGGGTACCATTGTGTCACACTCCCCAATGCTCAGGAGTGCTAGGATTTGTTTGGTTCTGTTGAACAAAAGCTGACAATCTCATGGGGGTTCATTCCAGAAATGGAGGCGGGCACACCGGCCTCCACCTCATGCTTCTGCCCTGACACCCCATTGCCAGCTCTTCCAGACCTGGATACACAGCCTGGGCCCCGGCCCCTGGGCCTCCAAAGCCCAGAGGCAAGGGAGCCCAGGCTGGGAGTGAGGGTGAGCCAGCCCCTCCACTTGAGCTCAGCAGACATGAATGCCTGGTGCCCCTGGAGGTTGGGGAGGGGGGGTTCGGTGAGCTCCTGCAGGCGGTAGCGGCGGGAGTGTGGGCAAGGCAAGTGGGGAGCTGCTGTTGGCAGCGGGGAGAGGTGGGGGCAGTGAGCACTGACCAGTGGTTGGCAGCTACCTGCAGACACTGCCGGCAGCCAGCAATGATGGTGGACTGCCCGCCGATGCTGCCAGCAGTGTTGGCGGTGAGGGGTGGCGAGCAGCAACTGCTGACAGTGTTGGTGGTGCCTTTTCACAGGGGGTGCGCTGCCACGCTCAGGGGGTGCACGCGCATCTCCTCCGCATTGCCAGTGCCACCAAATATCGAAGACCTGCTGTGAAACCAAAAGACATAGTGTCAGTGAGCCTTATTCTACCTGTCTTCAAGCTGAGCTGTCCCAGTGCAACCCATGGTGCTAACTTAAAATCACAGGAAAGCCGAGCTAGGAGGGAGCTCAGGAGGTCCCCAAGTCCAAGGGCTTGCTCAAATAAACCATTTCAGCCAAGTGTGCACGCTGCCCTTCAGCACTTCCAAGGATGGAGGTTGAACAGCCCCTCTCAGCCCACCCAGGCCAGGGTTTGAATTACCCCCAGAGGAGCCTGGGGGCGGGGGAGCCCCCATACGAGACAAGAGCCCCCTGTAAGATTTGAAAAGTATAACGGAGGGGAGGGGAGGGGGGGGGGTCCTCCGGTACTCTTAGGGCACGTGATGGGCAGCCCAGACCGCCCCGCAGCACTCGTGCCGCCCCCGGGCCCTTGGCGGCGGGGCGGGAACAGAGACGGGGCCGCCCCGTGGCCCTCACGTGCGTGCGCCGCGCCGCGCCGCGCCGCCCGGCGGTGGGGAGCGGGGAGCTGCCGCCCTGCGCCGCTCGCTCGCCTCCCCTCGCCCGCAATATGCCTCCGCGGCCCGCCGGCTCCTCGCCATGCCGGGGAGCAACGGCCGCGTCCCCTCCCGGCGCCAGGGGCTGGCGGCCGCGCTACTGCTGCTGCTGCTGCTGACGGGGCGCCCGCTGCCCGCCGCCGCCCTCGGCTGCAGCCCCAGCCCCGGCCGCCCGCACCAACCGCCGCAGCCCCGCGCCGCGCTGCCGGCCGCCGCCGCCGCGGCTGCAGGTACGGCCGGCCCCGCGCTGCCTGCTTGCCCGCTCGCCCGCCCGCCCGCCCGCCCGCACTTGGTGCCTGTCCCCGCCGCCCCCTCCCCCGAGAGGTCTGGGCAGAACGAGGGGCGACCCTGGCCCCCCCGGGATGGCACTGCCCAGCCTGCTGCTCTCCAGCCGGAGCCAGGCCACCCGTGCTCAGGTTGCCCCTGGCAAGAAGGGAGGGATCCCCGGGGCAGGAGCGGGGTTGGGGAAGGGGTGGGAGCCCGCCAGCACCTCAGCAGAATCCATCTTTAATCTCCCCGCATCTCCCCGCTGCTGTGAGATGTCGTGGGGGGGGATGCGTCTCCTGAGCTGTGTAGCTGTTTTCATCCAGCCCCGCTCTTCAGTGACTGGATGCTGCTGTTTGCGGCTGGGAGGACTGGGATGTGCAGGCCGTGGGCCGGCGATGCCAGTGTAGCTGTTTGTTGGTGTTTTTTTTTTCCCTTTCTGATTTCTCCAAGGTGTCGCAAAAATCTCACAGCGCATTTGCGGTGGCATCTGCTGCGCCCAACGGGAACCTTGGGTTTCTTGCTTGGGGTGTGTGATGCCCACGCTCGAATGTGCTCAGGTTCCTCTGATGGAAGAAAAGGTGCTGTGCAGAGCAGGGGGTTCTCTAGTTTGCCTGGTTTTATTTGAAATCCCTTTTCTAAACATTGTCAAATGAGCTGGCTGGAGTTGGCAGCAAATACTTGTGTGCTTGTAGTGCTGTCTTTCATCCAAAGATTTAAAAAAGCTTTCAAACATTAATTATTTAGGCCCTTGCAGCACCAAGGCCCCATTTGGGAAAATCACTTCAGTGTCGGTTCAACTTCTTTTCTCTTCAGCAAAGCCCAGAGGCAAGGGTCTACTATCCCTGTCTTCCAGGAGATTTAAAAATGCATTTGCAAGTGCATCTGCTAAACTGAGTTCCTAGTGTATATAAAAAAAACCCCAACACGGTAGTAATTTTAACCCATTTAGAGATGGGTAGGCTTCAAGTTGAAATGGGACGTAGGACTCCGAGATTTGAGTCTTGTATTCTAATGGCCAAAGCACATACAGGAGGAAGTAGTTGCTATTGATATGAATGCCTTTAATGGTGAAAATCAGTGTGTTTGTTCCTTTTCTTTCTACAATAGCCAATAGATTAAACAAGCATCAGGAAAGTTGTAGACAAAAGAGTTTAAAATGTTCTTTGATGCACACACACCTAATTAGTTTTTCATCAAAAAACAAAATGTTGTTCATCAAAAATGTTTAAATGGAGGAAAACACTAGAAGCAAAAATGTCTGGGGGAACTACAAGCCTGTGGAGGTTGGTTGGTTTTTATATTTGGTTTACAAGAACAAACAAACAAAATTTACCAAGTTCTGTTTCTTGTATCATGTTAAATAAAGCTGCCATTTGTGACCAACCAACCCTAATTAAAAGGTTGTGTCAACATTTCTGGCTTGTGTGGTAAAGGGTTTATTTATAAGAAGAGATTTTCCTGTGAGGTCACTTAAAGGTTTAGATTAATGGAACCATGCTCTTAGATGATCCTCTTCTTATTTTATTTTAAATAATACTTCTAGATGTTGGGATTTCATAGAGGGGAAAAAGTAGTTTGTCACACAACTTCCATTGATCTTTTTTCATTGTTTTCTTTTGAAAAAATAATTAAATGCATTGAAAGAGAGAGAGAGAGAGAGGCAGTCTGTACAGAATGGACTAGGCTCAAAGAATAATTTTGGCCCAGGTCTGTCCAACTTTCCAGTGGCTATATTAAACCGCTTCACTGCTTCTTTGCTTTGTCCTCTGCTCTTGGGAAAAAGGGGCAGCAGTAGTAGAAGCTAGGTGAGGGAGGAGGAACCAAGAGACCCTGGCAGCAGCAGGAGGAGTAGGCAGCGGTGAGGTGGTGACAGCCATAGGGATCCGGCCCTGTGTGGGGAAAGTGAGGAGGCAAGGTTATAAGGGTGGTGTAAGTGCACAGGGTGCAAAAAGTTAAGAACTCATGGGCTACCAGTTGGAGAGGCCTGATTTTAAGTCTTCATAGAAGTTGTAAGGTATACACAGAACAAGGCAGAGGACTACAGGAAGAGAGACATGTGGTTATGACTAAGTTTTGTGCTTTCTATACAACTAAACTCAATTTGATCTCTTCTGAGCAAGCCACTTGTACCATAATTTTGGCAAATGGCTGCTAATATGTGTTACTTTTATTGTGCTAATGCAATAATGCTCATCAGTCTCAATTAAAGACCAGAACTCTGTCATGCTAAATGTTGTTCCTGTCCAGAGAGCTTGTCTTCCCTGTTTCCTCAGTGCTGAACACTCAGATTATTACAGACATTTGTAGCTACCTAGCTGACATCTGACAACAAGGCAATAGACTTCAGAAACCTGAACTCAGGGCTGAATGTCCGGATGCTGTGAATTCAAACATTCTGTGTTTAGTCTTAGACGTATCTGTCTTTCAGTATTCCAATTTGTAAAATAGGGCCATTTCTTTGTCTGCCAGGGGAGATATGGACATAGATTAATGTTTCTGAGGCCTTAGACACCGTGAAGGCCAGGAGATAATGAATAATTCTGTATGATGCAGAGTCTGGATGGTGTGTAATAAACAAGGCAAGGGCTGCTAATTGAAGGATAAGATGTCTTGGGCAGCTGGTTCAGCCCCAGAGCAGATCTGTCCTGGATAGACTGCACTGGATGAGTTGGTCTATGGAAACAAAATAGTGATTGTATAAGTAAAGACTCTAGCGTAACATGGATACACAAAGGGACTGAGTCTTTATTCTGATATTTTCTAATTTTGGAGTGCTTGCGTTGCAACTTAATATCTTTTAGCATATTTCAAATGTAATTGACATCTTCAGATATCTATAATACAGCTAAAATCAGTACTAAATGCCTGTCCTATCATTTAGAAATCACACCAGCAAATAAAGAACTGCCCATCATGATAGCCACTACAGCCTGTATCCTCTCTCTCCATGAGCTAAAAAGAGATGGAGAGAGATGGTTTTGAAATATGATTGAAAGGTTGAGAAATTGAGGTCTGGAGGACTGAGTAGGGGCCAAATTCCAAAGTCAAAGACCTTTATGTTGATGAAACTTCAGCTGGTTCAACACGGCTATTTTATTTTATTTTTTTAAACTCTTAACAGCATTTTACAGGGGGAGAAGCAATCTCTCTTTTACATATAGGAGCTTTGTGGAAAGTGGATGAATGAAACAGTCTTTGAATAAGTCAGGGGTGGGCAAAATGGAGGCTCTGACTAGTGGTTGGATTCCCATTTCCCAGTAGCCACTGCCCTTTGTGGCTGGGGCTGGTTTCCATGCAGATTCCAGCAGCAACCATGAGGCCAGGGTTTTCTGTGGAGACCAGCCCCAGCAGCACTGGCAGGGCATGCAGCAGGGTGCAGAGCTGCTCCAGAGCCCAGCTGGGATGTTGTGGCAGTGGCTGTGTGGTCCAGAGCTGGGGCAGGGGCATGTAGGCAGCGGATTGCAGCTCTGTCCTGGCTCCTTGCAGCTGACACAGCATGGTCCGAAGCCAGGGCAGAGCCACGATCCGCTGCCTGCACACCCATGCCTGGGTTATGCAGGCTGCAGATCACAGGTCTGCCTTGGCTCTGGACCACGCTGTCACTGCCACAGCATCCCAGCCAGGCTCCAGAGCAGTTCTGTGCCCTGCTGTGGACTCTGCCAGCAAGGGTGGTCCTGGGAGGGGGCTTGGGGGGGTTATAGACACCTCAAAATTCCCCGTACCTAGCCAGCCACCCCTCTCAGCAGCACCTCCCCTGCCTGCCCTGCACAGGTGGTGGCAACTGAGCCTGACCTGCTGCTGCCCACATCACAACCCCCACCCCCAATTTCCCTCCCCCCGCCCCTCCACCAGCAAGAGGCTGGTGCCACTGTTCCCTACCAGTGCTGCCAGGGCCGATCTGCACACAAACCCTGGCCCTGTGTTATCACAGCATGGCTGTTGTTGGGGTCTCCATGGAAACCGGCCCCAGCCACATGGGACGGGGCTACTGGGAAATGGAGTCCACTGCTGGCCAGATCTGGCCCACAGGCCGGACTTCGCCCACCCTGGAATAAGTACTTGGGAAAAGGAGAGATCTCATAACTAGTTGAAGCATCCCTCCAAATGAAATATATATGTATAAAGGGATAAGCACATGCTGCTATAAATAAATAAATAAATAAATAAATAAATAAACATTTATGTGAAGCTTTTCATCTTCAAAGCACTAGCAGTCCTCTCAGCAATCCTTTGTATTTATTTTTGCTTGGTGTAATATTTTCTTCCCTTTATGCCTGGAGAAATCAAGACACAAAGATGTTTATGTGACTATTTCAAAGCCACACTGTTAATGCATAATATTGGTATGCTTGTAGAAGCATTTTGAATGTGTTCCTTGGAGAATTAAAGAGTTACTTGTAAAGTCAGACACGAAACCCATTAATTTTTGCATTAAATTAAACCCTTATGAAGAGTCATAATCAAAACTGGCTTGTAAAAATGGCTTTTTTGGAACTTGAATTTTTTTTGAAAATTGTTCAGGCCTCCAATTAAAAAAAAAAAAAGTTTTTGCGTTCTTTTTTGTTTAAACATTTGTGATTAGCTCTCTAATTGTGGCAGATTACTAATCTCAACATTGTGATGGTATTTTCCTATCTTTTTTATTTTAGAAGCACGTTAGTCAAGGAAATGTAGTGAAAAGGAAGGCTCAGGTCCTCTGCTATCAGAACCTTTAACAAGCTGGTCTAAGATGACATCTTTCCTCTTATGAATAGGTTACCTCTTTCACAGCATTTATTTTGGGATTGTAAGGATGGCCTTGAGTGTTTCAAAGACAGAGCAGTAGTTGGAGAACAACATAAGAGGCAGGTTAGAATGGCTACAGAGTTGAGGGTCTGGCAGTTCATGTATGCAGCAGCAACCTGCGCATAGCTGTGCAGTCAGTTCAGTTCATTGAAACATCATTGCCCAGCTGAGCTCTACAGGTATTTGCAAAGTGCAGACAAAATAGAAACCCCTCGGGTATAGGGAAGAGGTAAATACCTCCCCAGGATGGGATTGTGCACTGCAGAGTCTCATGCTTTCTACTAATTTGTTATTATGGTCCATTCCTTATTGGATGGCAGAGTACTAAGTATCACATATCCAGGTCTTCTATCTCTCATTTCTCCCAAACTCAGATGCAGTTTTTTTCTGTTTGATGTGGCATCTTTTGCAATTGCTGATTATTTGAGCAAATAACTCTCTTGGACTTCTTCTGTATTTGGAATATTGGAATAGGAAGCATTTCTCTATCTCAATCTCCCTTGTAGATGAACTGAATCATAGATACATAAGCTTTTGCTCATGAAAGCTTATGCATCTTTGATTCAGTTAGTTTATAACAGGGGTCCATACAAGCTACAAGGTCCATAGCTACTTTGCTTTCCATCTAGCTTCAGACTAATGGATCTAACTACCTCTCTCTAGCTTCTCTCATGCCATATTTACTACTCTCTGTAGACTGAGCTAGGTGGCTTCCGCCTTCCAGCTACCCCCTCTGCTTTGTGGTTACTGGTCACAGGCTTAGTTTTTGGCAATAATTTTTCCAGTGTCACGCATTTTACAATGGCCAAGTGGTGCTAGGGTGTTAGTGTGCTGTGCTGCTTTCTGTAAAAATCCTTCTTGTTGGTACTTTAGATTTGTTTCTATTAGTGGTTTGTATCTGGGTAGGTTAGGTGCTCTTCTGTAATCTTTTGGTGTTGGTACTTTGCTTTTGCTGGTCAGGGGATTGAATTTGCTGAGCTTGAAAAAGTGGTATTATATAGGAACGTATTGAATTTTCATCTTGTTTTAGGTTTTCTTTATACAGTATGGGGAGTGTTTACTCCTTTGAGGTATGTTAGAGATTGAATGTTCTTTTCTCTATCTTCAGTAGGTGAGAAGAGGGGGAAAAAAAGCCTGCTCTGCAGATGTCACAGGAGGTGTACAGCCTGAGCAGGTACACTGAGAAGGGCTTTGTGGGAGAGTTCTGCAGCATCAATGTAAAGAAAGGAAATTTATGCAGCAGTTTCATGACTGATAACTGCATACGACACGGATCTCTGCTTTCTAGGTGAGGGCTGTCTAATTAGGGACTACTGATGCAACCAGCTGGCATATATCCCATCAAATGAATTAAGATCGATTGTCTCATGCTGTCATTTCTGGGGTTAAATTTCCTACAGATGGCAACATGGCTTTCTCAGCAGAAAACTATTAGAGCCAGAGCTTAACCGGTATGAAGGCATAGAAAAAGACTTAAGTATTAAAGTTTTTGAAAGATTACTGATATTAATTAAACCATACCAATTTCTTCTTATGGTGGAGTAAGACAGGATATCCTGCAGCCTTTATATTCCAAGGCTGATTTTTTTGTTAGTGTTAGATTGTTTTGTTTTGTTTGTTGCATTTCAAACTTATGCCCCTTCAGGTGAGGAATACCTCCAGCTGGTGTTACACAGCTTGGATTGTAGTAAGATTGTCAGTCTGCTTCACAGGGCCAACATGAACAATTTGTAGTCCTCCAGCTTTCCAGGATGCACTGCTCTCAGCTTCTCCCACACCCCATGGACAGTCTATCTCCTCAGACACTACTGCCCCATATGGCTGGAGAGTCAGATGCAGGGGGCAGGACAGTTTTGTATTCTTTGGATTCAAAACCTGTATTCAGAATACTTAGTCATTAGAAACGGCAAGAGGAGATAGCTCCCCATGACTGTTACTTCTTTAGTAGCTCAGGAAGCTAGGACAAAATTGGATGAAACTATAAAACTTGGTGGAGATAGGAAAACAGTGTAATAAAGGAATGAGATAAGGCAGTATGAAACTGTGAGGTGATGTAACCGTTAGATGAGACAGTAACATATAGCAAAGGAGGAAAAAGAAGTTTCTACTTATCTATATTTATTTTCCTGAATGTTCAATGACGGATGATTGCTCAGCTGCTGGTAACAATAACAGAATTTGTTCACAATATGGAAAGGAAGACGCAAAAACAAAAGGAAAATACAAATCTGTTCTTTAACAGGGGAATATGGAGCAAAGATGCAATCCATCAGATACTGACAATGAGAGAGTTGAGGTAGTTACAGAAGATGTAATTATTATAAGCCCATTAATTGTACTGTAAGTTCATGAAGCCAGTCATATTACAGAGTAGTAGTACTAGTAGCAGTGCCAGTAATGTTGCAGTATGACTCATGAAACTCAAATTCCTGTTAATATTTTTTGTGAAGAGTGAGATGCAGATTAGTGGAAGAAAAATTGTTTAGGGTTAGAGCTCAGACTTGGAAAATGGAATCTGTGATTTTTGTCCTGAAGGACTTGTGACAGTTTGTAAGATGTGGCAAAAACGAGCGTAACCCAGTAAGGGCAGGCAGGTTGCTACACCTGGCAAGATTGTGGTTTCTGCACTACTTTTCTTTTTTTTGTTGGTTCTGTTCATTTTCAGTAATTTGTTGACAGACATTAAATCTTCAAAGACCAACCAGTATGTGAAAACTGCTAGGAGAACTGCTGTCAGGCTGAAAAGAGGGCAGCTCCAGGGTTTGGAATACAACTGTTGATCTGTGTCATCCAGGATCTATGATGTGTTTTATCTATGAATTAATTGGTAGAGAAAAACATTAAGGCTGAGTTATATGTGAGAGGCAAGTTGACTCAGACTGTTAGACTACAGTTAGTCAAACTTAGTGCACATTGTTTTAAGCATCTGAACAATTAACATTTTATATATTAATCTATATAGCACCCTTGACAAAAAAGGAAAGTATTCTTATTCCCCAGGGCTCTGAGGTGCAGAGGGATTCAGTGAGCTTAGGTTACTTAAATAATTTGGTGGGTCACTGACCCAAGTTACTGACTCAAGGTCACACAGGAAGTGGGGGACCCGCTGGCTTGGGATTGGATTTCCCTGGGAAAATCCAATCTCCAGTTGACTGGAGAGGTCACTGGCATGCCACTAAAGAAGCTCTCTATCTTCTCTCCTGCTTTCTCCTGGAATGTGGCTCTTGTTCTGAATCCAGATTATCACTTTACAAGGTACTGCACTAGAGCACTGAGCTAGCTTCTATTAATATAATTGAATTGGCATTCTTGATATAATGGAGTAAAGTGAGCCTTTCCACTTTAGTATGTCTTCCAAATTTCATTTGCATTTAAAAAAATGACACAGACGTAACTTGAATAAGTGCAACATAAACCAGCAATTATTGTTTAGTTAAAAACTTTTCTGTATCTATGTTGAACTTTCTTCTCTAGTGTGCATGGAGAAATCTATGAAGAAATTGATATTACAGCTATTGTTGCATGATTGGGGACTATGTCTAGAAGTCTAAGAGATGTTCAGAAACCTCTCTCCAGCTAGGGAAGAGCTGTAACTTGAATCCACTTATTCCTGATTGGTGTTCCCTGCAGCCATGTCTGCATGGGCATATTATAGCAATCTTGTTTGTTCACTCAGACTGAAGTTTGTCTCAGCCCTTTGTTATACTAGTTTGAGGTACTTTACATGGGAACAGTGACTACCAAAGAATGGACTTCTGTTCTACTTAACCACTCAGTATTGTGGGCAGCTATTCCATGGAACGGCAGAACACTGAACAGATTTATGCCATTTCTCTTGTGGGATTCATTGTAGGATGTCTACCACATAATACAGGAACTCTGGGTCTGAGGGTCAAACAAGCCCCCTTCATGATCGGGGATGATGCTCAAGGGCAACCAGCATGGTTTCATTAGGGGCAGGTCATGACAGACCAACCTGATTGCCTTTTACGATCAGGTCACAAAAGCATTGGATGCAGGTGTCGCCGTGGATGTAATCTTTCTGGACTTCAGCAAGGCCTTTGACACTGTCTCCCACCCCATCCTCATTAAAAAGCTAGGCGACTGTGGCATCGATGCCTACACAGTCAGATAGATTGCAAATTGGCTGAAGGGTTGTACTCAGAGGGTGGTGGTGGACGGGTCATATTCGACCTGGGGGGAAGTGGGCAGCGGAGTCCCCCAGGGCTCGGTCCTTGGGCCCGCACTGTTCAATTTCTTTATCAGCGATTTGGACGATGGGGTGAAAAGCAACAACCTGTTCAAATTTTCTGCTGATACCAAAATTTGGGATGACGTGGGCATGTTAGCAGGGAGGGAAAGACTGCAGCAAGACCTGGATAGGCTGCAGGGGTGGGCTAACAAAAACAGGATGCATTTCAATACTGACAAGTGCAGGGTGCTGCACTTGGGTAATAGTAACCAGCAGCAGACTTATAAAATGGGAAACTCCCTTCTTGAGAGCATGGAGGCAGAAAGAGATCTTGGAGTCATCATTGACTCCAAGATGAACATGGGCCAACAATGCGAGGTCACAGTCGGCAGGGCTAACCGGACCTTATCGTGCATCTACAGGTGCATCTCAAGTAGGGCCAAGGAGGTGATCCTTCCCCTCTACGTGACACTGGTCAGGCCACAGCTGGAGTATTGTGTCCAGTTCTGGGCATCTCACTTCAAGAGGGATGTGGACAACATTGAGAGGGTCCAGAGGAGGGCCACCCACATGATCCGGGGGTCAGCAGGGCAGACCCTACAATGAGAGGCTACGGGACCTGAACCTGTTCAGCCTTCACAAGAGGAGGCTGAGGGGGGACCTGGTGACCATCTATAAACTCACTAGGGGGGACCAGAAGGGTTTGGGGGAGACCTTGTTTCCCCTAGCGCTCCCCGGGATAACAAGGAATAACGGCCACAAGTTGTTGGAGAGTAGGTTTAAATTAGACATCCGTAGGAACTACTTCACAGTTAGGGCGGCTAGGATCTGGAACCAACTTCCAAGGGAAGTGGTGCTAGCTCCTACCCTGGGGTCTTTAAGAAGAGGCTTGATGCCTACCTGGCTGGGGTCATATGAGCCCAGTTTTCTTCCTGCCCAGGCAGGGGGTCAGACTTGAAGATCTACAAGGTCCCTTCCGACCCTACTTCTGTGATTCTGTGATTCCTCTTCTGGTGTCCATTAACTTTTCTTGGGTCACTTTCATAACTGGTTTCAGACATCATGGAGGGCGAGTGCCATGATTGTGACAGTTATTAATATGAAAGGTTTGATAAACATCCATTTGGAGTCTTGCAGATTTATGGATTTGGCTTTGTGGTTTCATAGAGAATCTGATAATGTGATACAACTAATGGAGAAGAAGGACCAAGAGAAATATTAACTTCCACAGAGCATTTATGTATAGCAGCTTTATTCAGGGAGGCACCGTTTCTAAGCTCAGCTGACTAAACTGGGACTGATGAGACAGAATAGTGATGCAGAACTGGGAGGACCAGCAGTGGAGGACCATCATCATGGCAAAGGCTACTCACCTAGAAATCTGAGCAGAACTTGCAGCAGAACATTTTTCACCAAAATGTTGGAATGCTATTCCTATTTTCTTACTCAATACATTTTTCTTAGAGGTTTTTTTTTTTCCAAATTATTTTCTTCAAAGTATAGATCCCCTGCAATTTGAGCAGAGCAAAATAATAACTATGGCTAAGTACAGACAGTCAAAAATCCTGAGACTAAATTGAGTCAATCTTCACAGGTTAGTTAGTCTAAGTGGCATAGATTGAACCGATAAGCATGTGAACAGACATTCACTTTTGATTCTGGATATACAGCCACATGCCTGCAGTGGCTCAGGCCAGAAGCCAGGGGGTGCTAGAGCATGTCTCCCTGCTTGGCTGTAGCAGGCAGCTTGGACCAAAGCTAGCTGGCCCACCCTATGAGGGGAGTTCGTAGGGGGAGGTACAAAGCATCCTGGGATGCTGGGGGACTGTGAATTAACTTGACTCTGGTAGGGGTGCAATGATATGCCCATGCCCTGCCTCTGCCACTTGCTTCTAAGCCACAGCCCCACCCAGCCCTGCTGCTGCCCCTCACTCCTGACCCACTGTACCCTGCCCCACAGCCCAGCCAGTGCCCCTCACTCCCAATCCACAGCCCCCAGCCAACCCCAGCCTTGCTGTCCCTGCAGCTTGCACACTGGTTCATACACACTCTTTCTGTGTCTCTTTGGCTTTCTTACCTGTGAGCAGCTGTTGGACCTGCGGACAGAGCATGTGATCCCCCGACAGCCAATCACCTTGCTGTGCTGCTCCCAGCCCCAAGCAGCCAAGCTAGAAATACCCCGGAAAAGCCAGAGGCAGAGAAAAAACCCGGACATTTGCTTGCTTTTTAAAAACCTACCTGGACAGGAGGACAAGGGGCCAAAAAAGAGGACATGTCTGGGAAAATCCAGATGTATGGTAACCCTAGAGAAGGGCTGTGGGGGGAGGGGGGAGAGAGGTAGGGACTTTTCCCTCCCAGGCAAGCCCCAGCTGGGGTCTGGGACCAGGGAGGGGGGTTAAACCCCTTCCCTTGAGTATAAAGCTGCCCTACTGCTAAACTTACTGAAATTTACTGCTGGGTGCGACTATGGACTGCAAATTCGAGAGGCACCTGGAAGCAGAAAGAGGAAGTGATGAGCAGCCCTGCAGAATCCTGCTGTTATGATTCTGGACTGCAAATCCCACAGACTTTGGGGGCAGCAGGAAGAGGAACTGAATATACAGCACATGCTGGTTATGTGCCAGACAGTCGTGCTCTAGCGTCCCCCAGCTTCTGGCCTGAGCCACTGCAGGCATGTGGCTACATTTCCTGAATCATCAGTGATTGTGTGTCCAGTTGTTTCTCAACTTACTCTTTGCATTTTAGACTAACCTGCAAAGACTGCATCGATTCAGCCTTGGGCTTTTTGACTGTCTGTGCTTAGCCCTATTGTGTTACAGATTTGAACTGGTTCCTGATCACTTTTATCAGTTTATGTGCAACTTCTGTCGCTAGCCTATATGAACAGTCCTGAGAGACCTGCTTTACCTTGTGATATGTATGCTAAATGAGTTCAATGTCTTTGTCTTAAATTCTCTTTTATGACACCTCCAGATTAGCATAAAGTATATTGCAAAATTAATAGCATGTAAATGAATTGTTCTAAGCGCTAATGAGTTGACATTTCAAAATGCATAAAATGTTTCTTTAGCCTGCTTTGGGTCATTTACCTTATGAAATCTGAACTTTACTAAAAACGAAGAACATTTATGAAACTATGAACAAGTGTAAAATTTCTAGGTTTTTGCTGCTACAATAAACTTGTTTCATGGAGTTCCCTGTGATTCAGTGGTAGAACCCGTGCCTGCCACACAAGAGACCTAGGTTCAATTCCCGGATGCTTATACAAATACAGCTGTGGTCTGTGGAGGTGCCAAATGTCTGGACTCAGTCTGGCCTTTGGATTCTGTCTCAGTGGCCTAAAGGGGAGATGGAAGAAGGTCTGGGCAGCCTCCAAAAGCTCCTGCCTAGGTCTATGCATCAAAGATCTGGGTGATCTCTCATGCATACATCATGATCTGGAAGGATCAATGGTTGCCAAACTTGTTTCATAAATAGTGTACTTGATTTCTTTCTTTCTTTAAACCTTGTAATGGCCAGCATCTTGAATGAGAGAGGAAGGGGGGACAACTAGAGAAAGAAGTGATGGCATTGGCAAATGTGGCTGATGGTTTAGAGCTTTAATACAGCAGGGGTATTTAAATATTGTGCTGTGTCTGCCTCACACCATTTTGAGCACATGGCAGGTACAGGGTAAATGCTGATCAGTTGGTGAGAGCCTTTTTCATCTTTTTCCAACATATCAGTAGACATCTAGAACTTGGAAAAAGTAGATTATGTAGTAGCTTTGAAACTTGGCTCATCGGACTTTTTGATGGAACCTCTCAAAGTTTTCAGGCTGGCTACTGATGGCAGTCTTCTCCAGAGGCTTTTCAGTTATGACTGCCTGGCTGCTCAGATAGATATTTCCCCCCCCCTCCAGATCCTATGGCATACGTGAGTCCAAGGGAACTTTTGGTACATTTGGGCATATTGAACCATATCTTTGCTTTCTGCTAAGTGAAAGCATTGCTTGCAAATATATAGTTTAGTTCTTCACAGTAGGACCAGGTAGTGGGAACATTATCAGAGATCCTTTTCTGCTGCTTTGTCCTCAGGACTTCTGCAGCTGTTTTGACTTTGACTTAGCACTGTGAAATGTTCCAGGAGCATCCCGTCTTGGACTGAATGTTCATCTTGTCAAAGAGAGAAATCATGGTTAGGATCCCTGAAACTGGCTTTGCAACAAGGTATTGGGGAAACAGGAATATATTTTTCTAGAATGGGTAAGCATGCTCACTGCTACTGAACTTTGAAAAGAAGCATTCTTACTTCAAGTCAGCAAGTAAATGTAGAAGTAATATCTGATAAAGATAACTGAGGAGCAGTAGCAGGAATATAATTATCAAAACAGTTGAGCTAAGTATCTAGTGATAGAGTATGTGGAGGTTTGTGAGAAATGGATTTGTGAGGACTTCTTGAGGTCTTGTGAAAACACTTGAGTCTAAGTGAACTCTATGATGGAGTTCCCTTTCGTGTATGGACGCTTATTTGCTAAGAAATAGAGACATTATATAAATTGGTTTAAAACAGGTATTACTTGGAAACAGAGGGTTTGAATTGACCTACATAGAGTGAATCTGATGTAATAGACACAATGGTGGGAGTCTGTTACAGACCTCCCACCCAAAGTCCTGAGCTAGACCAGGAGTTTGCCCAGGAACTGGCTGAGGCAGCTTGCTCCAGGACCATGGTTGTCATGGGTGACTTCAATTACCCGGACATCTCGTGGGAGGATCGCTCAGCAAAATCTGAGCGGTCGCAGAGCTTCCTCTCGTGCGTGGATGACCTCTACCTGACTCAAGAAGTCTATGGGCCAACGAGAGGCAAAGCGCTGCTCGACCTGGTACTGGCTACTGGGGAGGACCTAGTCGGCGACCTAGTGATCGATGGGAAGCTGGGTGATAGCGACCACGAGCTGATCACCTTCACCATCCGCCGAAAAGCTGGCAAGTCAGTCAGCAACATGCAAGTCCTTGACTCCAGGAAAGCCGACTTTGACAAGCTCTGGAGGCTTGTCAGTGAGGCCCTAAGGGACTGTGACTGTAGGGAGAGGGGAGTTCAAGAAGAGTGGTTGCTCCTCAAGGGAGCGATCCTCAATGCACAAACTAAGTCTATTCCATCTCAGAGGAAAGGCAGCAAGAGGGCACAGCAGCCCCCCTGGCTCTCCAGGGACCTAGCAGACCTCCTGAGGCTAAAAAGAAAGGCCTACAAAGGATGGAGGATGGGAGTCACCTCTAAGGAGGATTATTCTGCACTGGTCCGGTCCTGTAGGGAGCTGACCAGGAAAGCCAAGGCTGCAACTGAACTCCAACTAGCTTTGAGCATCAAGGACAATAAAAAGTCCTTTTTCAGATATGTGGGGAGCCGGAGGAAAAGCAGAGGCAACGTTGGACCCCTGCTGAACCAGATGGGGCAACTGACAACTGACGCCCAGGAAAAAGCCAACCTATTAAATAGGTACTTTGCGTCGGTCTTTCATCAGCCCCATGGGACGCCTGTGCCTGCTACAGGGCCGGGAAGTCCGGGTGAGGGTGATCCCCTGCCCTCCATTAATGCTGACTTTGTGAAGAAACATCTTGAGAAGCTGGATACCTTCAAGTCAGCCGGCCCTGACAATCTTCACCCCAGGGTACTCAAGGAGCTGGCGAGCATCATAGCCCAGCCTCTAGCGCGGATCTTTGAAAACTCTTGGCGCTCTGGTGTAGTGCCCGAAGACTGGAAGAAGGCCAACGAGGTGCCTATCTTCAAGAAAGGGAGGAAAGTAGATCCGGCTAACTATAGGCCCATCAGCCTGACTTCTATCCCGGGGAAGATCTTAGAAAAGTTTATTAAGGAGGCCATCCTTAATGGACTGGCCAACGCCAACATCTTAAGGGATAGCCAGCACGGGTTTGTTGCGGGTAGGTCTTGCTTGACCAATCTCATTTCCTTCTACGACCAGGTGACCTATCACCTGGACAAGGGAGATGAGATTGATGTCATATATCTTGACTTCAGAAAAGCCTTCGATCTGGTGTCCCATGATCGTCTCTTGGAGAAACTGGCCCATTGTCGCCTTGGGTCCCCCACGATCCACTGGCTGGAAAATTGGCTCCGGGGTCGGACCCAGAGGGTAGTAATTGATGGAAGTCACTCATCGTGGTGTCCTGTGACCAGTGGGGTCCCCCAAGGCTCTGTCCTTGGACCCATACTGTTCAACATCTTCATTAATGATGTGGACACTGGAGTCAGAAGAGGACTGGCCAAGTTCGCCGATGACACCAAACTTTGGGGCAAAGCATCCACACCAGAAGACAGGCGGGTGATCCAGGCTGACCTGGACAGGCTCAGCAAGTGGGCGGATGAGAATCTGATGGTGTTCAACGCCGATAAATGCAAGGTTCTCCACCTTGGGGAAAAAAAACCCGCAGCATCCTTATAGGCTCGGCAGTGCTATGTTGGTTAGCACTATGGAAGAAAGAGACTTGGGGGTCATCATTGACCACAAGATGAACATGAGCCTGCAATGCGATGCTGCGGCTAGTAAAGCAACCAAAACGCTGGCTTGCATCCATAGATGCTTCTCCCCCTGTACTCGGCCTTAGTGAGGCTGCAGCTGGAGTACTGCGTCCAGTTTTGGGCTCCACAATTCAAAAAGGATGTGGAGAAGCTTGAGAGAGTCCAGAGAAGAGCCACGTGCATGATCAGAGGTCAGGGAAGCAGACCCTACGATGACAGGCTGAGAGCCCTGGGGCTCTTTAGCCTGGAAAAGCGCATGCTCAGGGGTGATCTGATGGCCACCTACAAGTTTATCAGGGGTGACCACCAGTATCTAGGGGAACGTTTGTTCACCAGAGCGCCCCAAGGGATGACGAGGACGAATGGTCACAAACTACTACAAGATCGTTTCAGGCTGGACGTAAGGAAGAATTTCTTTACTGTCCGAGCCCCCAAGGTCTGGAACAGCCTGCCACCGGAGGTTGTTCAAGCGCCTTCATTGAACACCTTCAAGATGAAACTGGATGCTTATCTTGCTGGGATCCTATGACCCCAGCTGACGTCCTGCCCTTTGGGCGGGGGGCTGGACTCGATGATCTTCCGAGGTCCCTTCCAGCCCTAATGTCTATGAAATCTATGAATATCTCCAGGTACAACAAGACTTAAGTGAAGATAAGACACTTCCTAGTGTCACATTCTCTGTCTACTTCCAAACTTATTTGTCTGAGAAATAAATACTGCTGTAGCTGGACAAAGATCTTACTATATTTGCTGATCATTTTTGTTTTAGTAAAGGTTCTTTGCAAATATTTGTAAATATTGTGTGGTTATCCTTAATGAAATTCTTGAACAGATATTCTTTATAACTGATAAGAAATTTGCAGTGACATTTGATTAACTAGTCTTTTGGTTATATTGCTCCTATTTGAGTTTATACAAGCACATCTGTCTTGAGCTTGAAACCTTTAGGGCATTTAAATGTCATGCTTCAAGAAGGCACTATTTGTTTTCCTGTGGCTTTTGGTGCATGGAAATTAGTATGTGGAAATTGTCATGATTTGACATCTTGCAGCTGTCAAACTAAATTTAATTTTCTAATGTATTAATTCTATTCATTATGCAAGTAAGGAATTTATATTTTTAAAGAGTTGTGATGGGTTTTTCCAGAGAAGCTCTGGATGTGCTGATGAGAATCAGAATGAGCTAAGGCCTGTTCCACTCTGAAAATTTACCCTGATAGTATTAGAATAAGAAAACACACACTGTCTGATTTGTAAGGTATGGTATAGTTCCTTCAAAGGAAATGCTTGTTCCATTAAAAAAATACAAAATTAGAAAACAAAAAGAATAGGAAACATTTCTGCACTGACAGAATAAAAGGGCTGGATGATTTAATAACACCTTTCCATATCTAACTTCTGTGGTTTTATGATGATGCTCATAAGGAAATATACACTCTGTATTCCAGAATGCTATTTATGTAATAGCCTTTTGCAAAAAAATTTGCAGGATATTGATAAAGAATGCAATGCCATTATTCTTAGCTCAGTACTTTTTAGTGAGAATATTTTTTTAAATTCTTTTCTGTACCATCAACTTCATTCCAAGATAAAATTGCATGGACATTCATTAAAAAAAAAAAAAAAAAAAGTAAGAACTGCACAGATTTAGCATTAGCCAGTGAGGGGATGGAGATAAAAAAGGTGTCCCTAAACAACCTCCCCCCTGCCCCTTTGATATGCATGTACAAAGATATCCTAGGGATGGGGGAGTTTAGACAGTTAAACAATAAGTATATTTTACTGGTAATGCATTACTGGTTAACATTTAGTGCGGGGAGCAGTCCAGCAGGGAAGGGAAATGGTGCCATGCCACAGGAAGGCAGCTGGGAGGGAGGGAGGAGCGAGCGGAGGAGGTACGGGGCATGGAGGGGAGGAGATTAGTACCCATAACCTATGGGGTTAAAGCTTAAAGCGGAAAACAGTAGGTGACCTAATGACTCCTCAATTAAGCAATTAGCTGCTCATTCACAGGTGCTCCCTCCGTCCCAGTGCACCAGTGACTGCAGTGGACTGGGAAAGCCCTCTTCCTGCTGCTGCCATTCACAGCTTCATGTGGGTTGTGTTGTGTGATGGGGCTTGCCACTGCTGCCACTTTCTACCCCCCACCCCGCCATCAAAGGCCCCAGGGAGCTCTCAGCAGCAGCCATGTACAAGCTGCTGTGTTATCAGTTAACTGTTTAGCCGATTATATGTGGAGGAGGTTAAATGGATAATGTTTTTAATGATATTTACATCCCTAAGATGTACATGCTCTTTCAGTGTCTTGGAGGTTGTGATGGCAGAACTTATGTTAAAGTACTTTCGATTTCTTGCAGCTCTCCAGTTTATCTTTATTATGCATATATAAGGTCGTATTGCTTTATTACAGAGTGCTTACATCAGAAACGCTGAGACATTTAAATTTAGAGAGAAGATTTTTATGTGCATTAAAGGAAGTAATTCTGAATAATTGAAAACTTCCAGAACAGATTTTTTTCTTTCCATGCTGAGTCTTTGTCTTCAGGAAAGATAATCTTTTAGTTTTCACAGTAATCAACATTCTACAAATTATGCAGCTAGGTATCTAACTGTTGCACTGAAGATTTACATCAAAGAGCAAAAAAATAAAAGTACTGTTACCACAGCAACTTTTCAACTAGGCATAACTTCACTGTGATGCACCTAGAATTTACTAAAGTCTCTCTAATTTTTGCAGTATATGAAGTGAAGATACATATATGAAATATAACACTAATAACAATTCTGATAACTTGCTGAATGAGTAATATATGCTCTATACCCCAAGCATATACAATTTAATCAATTTTTTATTTTGTGACTTGAATGAGGCAAGGAAAAATAGTATGTAAACATGTAACACAAAACTATGACAATACACACATTCGAAAAGCTTTTTACACAATGTCATCCTGAAAATCGCATATATCTGTAAATATTATGCTACCTAATTCATAAGAATTCTATATCTGTAAGAGAAGGTTTTTCTCTAAATTTTTAATCTCTGTGTTTTTCTTTGTGAATTAAGCAATACTGGAAGAGTTGTGTCCTTACTTGGTTGAGTGCTTGTTGTACTTCTTACCAGAGGGAGTGGCCTGATAACATTCTCATGTATGTCTCTCTCAGGCCCTTCAAGGAGGTGTTTACCTGTCACACAGCAGGAGCAAAGCAAAGAACTGGAGAGACAGTAATCTAGGCAAGTGAACAGAAAACAGCAAATGGGAGCTTGCTTTGGGGCTCATCAAAACCCTTTGAAATATCACAGGGGAAAAAAGTTTTTCTTTTATGTTAAGGACTTAAGAAAAAAACTGCATGCCCTTCAAAAAATGAACTGCTGTTTTACAGAAGGAACCTACCTATTGAAGTTGACACACGTTCATAGATGCTAGGTTTGGAAGGAACCTCAGCATATCATCGAGTCCGACCCCCTGCCTAGGCAGGAAAGAATGCTAGGGTCAGATGATTCAAATGATGACTGTTCAAATGATGGTTGATTCTTATTTCTCCTAGAGAAAGCACTCAGTATTAACATGAATTTATAGATTTCCTGTTGATGTAAGATAAAACATTAAAGACCAAATTAGGTTGTTTTGTAAAGTTTCTAGTAACTATATACTATAGCTGCTAGCAATTTTTTAAATTTAGCTAGTCATATTTCATAATATCTCTGGAATTACTGTATTTAAACAAGTCATGTAGAGAGTGTACTGAAGAAGGTCTATGTATTAATGCTCTAGTAGAGCTGACTCTTACAGTAGCATGAGGTGAGCAAAATGCGTCCCAGATGCGGCCTGCCAGGCCATTCTATCTGGCCCACAGGGCCCCTAAAATTTTTAATAAATTAATATTTATCTGCCCTGGGCTGCCTGTCATGTGGTCCTTGATGGCTTGCCAAAACTCAGTAAGCAGCCCTCTGCCCAAAATAATTGCCTGCCTCTGCAGTAGCATATATCACTTCATTTTTTTTCTCCTCATGTGACCTAAAATGTGTCAGTGCTGTCAATAAGCCCATTTCTCATATAAGGACAGAAGTGTAACTAGAACATTTTTGAACCCTGGGAAAAACCCTGATGCAGTAGTTTAACTAGGGAGGGTGAGGAAGGTATCCTCCCTGGGTGCAGATTTAGAGGGGGCACTTTTCTCCCTGGAGTTGTTGCTACAGCGGGTACAGCCCAGCTGTGGAAATTGGGAGCCCCTGCACCTAGTAGCATGGGTGGGGAAGGGTCGAATGGAAGGGTCTCCCCGCTCCTTGGGGTTTTTGCCATGGGAGGCCTTGCTCCTTTCCCAATGGTTTTTGGAGGGAGGGGAAGCTAATTGGGGGCAGCCTCCAGGGAACCCAGACCACCAAGCTTCTTTCAGATGAACATTGCATTCCCCACCTATCCCCTTCAGCTCTCTAGTGGTCAGCTCTCTTCCCAGAGTGCTGCAGGAGCTTGTTGTTCCTCTGCCCTTCTGGAGGTGGGTATGGGGGCTAGGCATGGGATAGTGAACTCTGGAGAGTGGTGGGGAGGTTCATTCTACCTTCCCCAGGAACTCAAAGTCTATGACTGCTGACGTTGTGGGACTCAGTCCTCCAGTTGCTGCTTCTACTGTAGGGGTGTGGAGTTCTAGGTCCTGAACATCATCAAATATTTATTCATGTAAAGATATTGTATATTATGCAATTGTATATGCTGCAGTTACTTTAATAGCAGGGAAGTACCTGGATCACTTGCCACTATGTTATCTATATGTTAAAATTACTATTAAGAATAACACTCTAGTTCATTCTGTGTTGTAAATTACCAGTCAGCCGTTTATACATTGTGTTTTGTCTTGAATTTAGAGCAAATAATAGAGGTTACAGTATGATATGGGTGACAAGGTTGAAAATACTTACAACCTATTTGTTTAATTTTGCAAGTGTGAGGGAGCTATTTGAAGTATCAGGGCCTTAATTTCACCATAGTTTCTAGAATGAATCTTCTGCTTTTGTTTTACTGAACATCTGGACTGAGGCTTTAATTGAAAGTCTTGCTACTGACAACTAGATTACCGAGCCGGTGGGTAAAGGCAAGGTTCTGTAATAAATAATATATGTGTTCTGTCCATTTCTTAAATTTATGACTTGTGATGTATTTCAGGTGAAATGTTAATGTGCCTAGGCAATCAATATTTCTGTAACTTATTGAAAACAGATAGATCATTTAAATCCAGAGGTCCAGGGTGTTTAGCTATTCTGTAGCATTTTACATTATTTTTTCATATAGGAAGTTATTTTGCTTCTATCATAGTTCTGAGGAGCTGTTAATTTTATGCATCAAGCTTTCCTAGTCTTTTTCTGTTCAAAGCTATTTATCTAAGATTATTTCAGTGCTTATTTTGGAAGTTAGGCCATCTTCTGACTCATTCCTACCTAGAACAGTAAAATGACTGTAAGTGCTGAAAGGTTGTTTATGTATTCATAATAGAATGCCATGGCTTAAAACTATATAGGGATATAGATGCCATTGAGTAGTTGGCCTGTTCATGGAATATGTAATTGGAAGTATTCCAAGCCATTTCACTAGCTCACATTAGACAAGCTAGTGATAATGCTTTTAGTTATCAAAATGAATTTCTCAGTGTCAATGAGCACATTAAGTCCTGATTAAGGTAAAACTTCCCTTGGAATCATGGATGAATTTGGCAGGAATCATGGATGAATTTGGCACCATTAGTTTTACTGCTAAAAATAATGGAGGAAGAGCTTAGAAACAAAAGGCTAAGAAGCTTCAATAGAAGTCTAAGGTTAAGCTCCTAATTCATCTGTCTAAAATGAGTAGCCAGGTGCTGTCATTGACCTAGCAGGTACTGCTGGGTAGTTGGTGCTTTGAAAAACAGGTCACTTATTTAATTGTCATTATGGAATTTAAGGGCATTGTTTTAGGCATCTATGTTTAAATAATGGTCAAGATCTCTGTGGTATAGGTAAATAATTTCTATAAGCTATCTCCATCACTGTAAATAAATAAAAATAAAAGGTAGGGCAAGGAGAAGGGAATTTGGGCACCCCTGTGATGATACCTTTTAACCCTGATAGTTGTCTATGCTATGTTTTTTAGACTGCAGAGATGTCAGCAAATTCAGTGCTATATAGTTTTCTAAAGATTTTTTTTCTCTTCAGAAGTGATCATAAGTTATTGTCCTCTTTCTAAGCAAATTGAATTATGAATCCACAGTGTTTTTGTCTGCCAGATGCATTTTTTTTTTTGTAAAATTATTAGATAAACCAGTATTTTCCTCAGTTATGCCACACTGTATACCTAAGAACATTTTCCTTGCATTAAAACATGTATAAAATTATAGCTAAGATATGGATAAATAAAAAATAGCTTTTATTTGGAATCCTTATATTGTAATTAAAATAGATTCTGAACAGGGCAGGAATTTTTATGCAGCTTAAAGAAGAGAGCTCTTGGATCCCAATAGTTCTACATTATGTATCGTAGTATTTTAATCTTTTCTTCCTGGTGGGACCAAGATTGGGACTTTTTGGTTCTTTACTGAACCAGATGAGACAATGTCACCCACTAGCACCAGTTTCTTCCAGGACCCTGGATTTTGTTTTGGATCTAACAGTTATCTATAGAACTGTCTGGTTTATTCTGTGATGAGTTCATAGTTTATAATTGACACACTTCATTTTTTGAGTTTCATTTAATTTGCTGAATTTGCAGTGATTATGTACTTCCATAAATATGCCTACTGCTTTAGAAAACAAGATTCTTTCCCTGTGGGTTCATAATCTATTACAAATGCTATTATCAGGCAGAGCAACATGGAGAGGAGGACATGGATATCTTGGGAATCATAGAGAAGAAGGTTTGGAAGGGACCTCAGGAAGTCATCTTTTCCAACCCTCCATTCAAGGTAGGTTCTGTTTAAACCACCCTAGAGAAATGCTAGCTGCATTGCTACCTGCTCTTAAAATCTTCCAAAGATAGAGATTCCACTGCCTCTCTGTGTAATCTATTCCAGTGCTTAGCCACCCTCATGGTGGGAAAGTTCTTCCTATTATCCAATCTAATTTCCCTCACTGCAATTTAAGACCACTGCTCCTTGTTCTTCTCTTCTCTTCTCTGCAGTAAATAAACCCAGTTATTTTATAGGCTTTCTTCTTAGGAAAGCCTTGCTTTTAGACTAGAGGCAACCCTCATTTGACTTGAGGCACTCTACCATAACTTTTGCATAGAGCAGTACCACATTTAAAGTAATAAATGATTTATTACTTTGCTTACTTCCTTGCAGAGGTTGGGCAAGGGGGCAGCAACTAGTCAGGAATGAGCCTGAGCCTGCACTTATCTCCTCACACCTGCATTTCTCCTCGCACCTTGTGGCACCCTTCAAAAGGTCTTGCAGCACTTCAGCCTCAGCACCCTGGTTAAGACTTTCTAGACCCAGGACAGAACCTGGGGAACCTCACTAGGTAGATACCTTTTCCCAGTTAAATACGTAGTCATTGACTACTCATTTTGAGCATGATGATTCACCTACCCACCTTATGGAATTTCTATTTAGACTGTATTTCCTTAGCTTACTAATGAAAACATCCCGTGTTCTCCTGTTTCCTTTTCTTTAAGATGATCATTATTATATCTGGCTTTCCTGGTCATTTGGGGCCTCACCTGACCTCCATGAGGTCTCATAGGTCTCAAAGCCAGTGAGACTGAAATTAATAACCAGTAGGGCTGTGCGAGACACCATCGTTTTCTTTTAATGTCCGTTTCGCCATTTTGAAGGGGTAGTGTTTCGTTTTGTCATTTTATCTAATTTTGAAGCACTGTCCCATTTTGTTTCATTGTTTCGAGGTTTCACCCATAGGCTATAGTGGGGAATCCTGAAAAATGCCTAAAACTTTGACATTTCATGCCTGATTGTATGAAAATTGCAGGGATGGTAGCCCCTTTTGAGGGCATGAAGCCTGCCAAGTTTCAAAGAGGTGTAGAGGTTTCTCGGAAACTGCACCTCAAACTGGAAAAAGCAAAGCTCATGACACTTGCTGGCAGTGGCAGCCTTCTGTCATCCAGTGTGCAGATCTGGGAGCCTGCACCCCAGGAGGACTGTGGGGCTGTGCCGGACTCCTCCTGGGGGCCCCGAATCTGCACGAGCCCCCAGAGCTGCATGCAGGATGACAGGAGGCTGCTGCTGCTGCCTGGAACTGGCGCTGGGTGCAGCCTGCACCCATTGCCAGTGAAGACTAATGTTGCTGCTGGCCCCAGGCAGCAGTGGCAGCCTCCTGTCAGCCGGCCCGGTGGTGGGAGGCAGAGAAGAACCAGGGCTGCATTCCAAGCGTCTCTGTAGCCCCATAGAGTTTGGCTCCGTGGCAGGAGGTGGAGCACAGCTGTGGCGCTGCCTGCCTCCCGCCACTGGGCTGCACTCCGATTGGGTCCACCAGCCACATGGAGCACAGCCTGGCGGTGGGAGGCGAGCAGAACCAGGGCTGTGTTCTGCCTCATGCCTCCAGGATGAGCTCCTTGGGGCTGTGGAGCCGATTGGAGCGCAGCCTAGCAGCAGGAGGCAGGCAGAGCCAGGGGTGAACTCCAATCGGCTCCTCCAGCCCCACAGAGCTCAGCTTGGAGGCAGGGAGAGCCAGGGCTGCACTCTGCCTGTCACTGCCGGGATTAGCTCCATGGGGCTGGAGAGCTGCTTGGAGCACAGCCCTGGCTCTCCCCTGCTTCCTGCCACCAGGCTGCTTTGACACTTGAAAAGTTTCAAAATTTTTGAAATGTTTCGAGTGCCCTCATTTCGTTTCAAAGCTGTTCCAAAGCTTTTTGTTTCATTTCAGTTTCTCTGTTTCAAGCTCGAAATTTGTTGAAACAGCTTCGAAATGAAACTCTCAGCAAAACTTCACACAGCCCGTTCCTTGAGTACTCTAGGATGTGTCTAGCTTCTCTAAGTAACCACTCACCTGGTTTTCAACTATGCTAGGCTGCTTATCTCCTTTCCTATGCTTGCTGTTAACTTTACTCATTGCCTGATAGCTTATCTTATTTTTGAAGGCTGAAGTAAAAAAGGCATTAATACTTCAGCCTTCTCTTCATCATCTGTTTCTAGATTACCATCTGTTCTGCAAGGGGCTTATGCTTTCCTAGGTCTTTCTGAAATAATTGCAGATTCCTATTTTTTTTATTGCCTTCTATGCCCTTTGCTCTAGCTGCATCTCAGTTCATGTCCTGGCTTTCCTGATTTTTCTCCTTACATGCCTATTCAATACTTTTTGTATTCTTCCCTAATAATATGGGCAAGTTTCCACTTTTTGTAGGATTCTTTTTGAGTTTCAACTAGCTGAAGAGTTCACTGTTTCACTAGGCCAGTCTGCGGCTGCATCCTTAATATTGCCTTCTTGAGTACAACCAGCTCTTCTTGACTCCTTTTTCCCCTGAGATTTGCCTCCCAGTTCCCTGAGTTTGTTGAGGGCCGCTTTTCTAAAGTCAAATCTACGGGCTTCTGCTCTAATGTGTGCTAATTATCATGCAGACTCGATTGAGCTGAACTAGCTTGAGTTAAAGTGCCCTCACTGCTGTTTAGAAGCGCAGGAAGCTGAATACACAAGACAGTGCAGGTGCTTTAATTAAAGTGTCCCTCCACCTCCACCCCAGGGCACATGTAAAGATGCTCCAGAAGATCAGGATAAACTGAGGCCTGAGGCTAGTTGGCAGACAAGGGTGGAGGGAGTTGTTCTAAGCTAAGGACCAGAAAGACATGGAGAAAGTATAAGAAGAAACCAGTGAAGATGAATAGGAAGAAATGAAAGCAAGGATGAAATTTATGTTTAAAACAAATGGTTCAAAAATTGCCTCTCCTGTATGCTATTGTTTGCATCTTTTGCAAGTAAATATCCTGTTTCTGAAGACAGTTGTTTTAAGACCATCCAGCTGATAGGAATTTAAGCCTTAAAGTGTAAATTATTTACCTGAGTTGTTTTTTGCGGTATAAACTGTGCAAGTTTGGTTGTGGACCCAGCAGAAGTCTCGGAAGTACATTTACTGTTGTATTCACTCTGGGATCTTTTGTTATTGATAATGCGAATCTTGGGTATTTTCAAGACCAGAGACTGAAATATATAGGGTGCAGTGTGGGGGAGGAATATTTTTTGGGGAAAAAAAGAGTTCTGAAAGTTAGAACTTTTCAGTTTGTGTTAAGTGGAGCACTGAGAACTGCCTGAGTTTTATGTGCTTCTTAATTAAGGACATTTTTTAAAGTGCTGTTTAGTGCTGTATAGGAGCTGATGGACCATTGAATGAAGTTGTCTTGATGCTGACTCAGAATTTTAAAAAAATATTGAACCTATTATTCTTAGTACTTAGAAGAATTTTTGGGCTGTTTAGTGAAATCCTATTGCTGCTCTGGAGTCCCTGCTGGAAAGTGCTCTCTATTCAGGAATTTGAAGACACATCCCCACAGAAATATTAAACTTGAAGACCTATTTCAAGTGGTTAATTGCTCTGAATGTTGCATAGAATTGAAAGAAGATAAATTTTGTTTTAATAGCTCTATTGTTTTTACCTTCTGAGTATGCTGTTTGAGTGTATGTTAAACAGTACTGGTTGCAACATGGATCCCTGGGGGGGACTACACTATTTAGTTCTTTCCATCCTGGAAACTAATCATTTATACTCACTGTTTGCTTTCTACCTTTGAGCCAATTTCTAATCCATGAGTGGACATTCCCGGGGACTACACTATTTAGTTCTTTCCATCCTGGAAACTAATCATTTATACTCACTGTTTGCTTTCTACCTTTGAGCCAATTTCTAATCCATGAGTGGACATTCCATGTAATCTCATGACTAGTTAAGAGCCTCCAATGGGGGACTTTGTCAGAGGCTTTTTGGAAGTCCAGATATACTGTATCAACTGGATGGTCCCAATCCGCAGCATATTGACACCCTTAAAGAACTCTAGTAGGCTGGTGAGGCATGATTTTCCTTTGACAAATGCACGTTTATTCCTTCCCAGCAAGTCATGTTCATCCATGTGCTGAACAATTCTTTTTTTATTATTATGATTATTTCTACCAGTTTTCCAGGAACACTGGTCTGTATCCTGTACTTCCTCTAGAAAAGTGGTTTTCAACCTTTTTTTTGCATTTGCAAACCCCTAAAACATTTTTGAATGGAAGTGTGGATCATCCTGCATTTAAAATGATATCAAAATACCATTAAATTACAGTTTTGGAAGCTGCTTACTTCAATAAAAATATTCTCATAGTATCAGTTTGTATTTTATGTACTTTACACAGCCAAAATAAAGTAGGTCTATACTATGTAATGTATAGCTTCTTCATAGTTGAAAGTCAAATTTCCCATCAGTGAGTTCTTTTTCTTTTACAATATATAAATAAAACAATTTATTTCCATATGGCTAGTGTATGTTACTTTTTACTTTGAAAATTAACTTATTAAAATCTTTTTGACCAATGATTTCTATTTTAGCTTTGGAATCAGATCTGCTCTTAAGAATCTAAATTATTATTTATATAATATGAGGAGATATGTGGGCTTACATTAACAACATAATTCAATGCCAGTGATACCAGTTAAAATGTGCAGAACTCACAGATAAGTTTATTTTTTTTCTGAAATAAAATATTGTAATAAAATTATTTTGAGATCATATGTCATATTTTAGACTTACAGAAAAGCAGGATATTCTTGGAAAAAATAGCGCTTTTATATTAATAACATGCAATAGTAAAAGAATTTAACAAATGGCTATAATCTAGGTTAGTCTTTTCAGTTGGATTTGCCGGTAACTTAATATCTGTGAAAAGCAAATTGAAAATTGGTTAAAGAGAGCTTATCCCTGTATTTAGTAATCACTGTCAGAACATAACCATAAATTCATTTAATTAGATTTTAAGGGTCACTTATTATGTCATTTTATGCACTGTGCAAAGCAATGAAATCTGTAGGGTATCAGTGCATTGTACTGAAATAAAAAATGGAGAGTAACAGCTGAATGGCAGTGTAGTGTAGCAAGAGGCTTACTGCAGTATTAAATCAGCTTCTTGTCAATTAGTTGCTGTCACAGTTCACCTTCAAGAATATGGTGTGTGTGTGCACATGTTTAAAGATTTGAAGGTAGTAATAGGTTCTTTTTCAAATATGCTTAATTTGCTACTCTCTATTATAGCTTTATGGAGACAAATTTTATTCCTTTGGGGCCTTTTTTTTAAATAATCTCTGTCATGGACCTGGGCTTGCATATTGACTAAGTTAACTTCCTGTCTGACAGCCCTGCATGATTACTGTACATGCTGTGTTGCTAATGCATGGCAAGTCCTGATATTCTTAGAACATCTGATTTCCTCTTTACAGGTCAGTGCACCTTTCATATATCTAATTAGATTGAACAGAACTACCATGTTCTTTGAAGGCAATTGTGAAGTATGAAAAAACAATGATTGGTCATTCAGTTAAAACCAAAGAAATCTCACAGCATGGTGCTTTCATTTTCCCAATAGGGTGGTAATCTTCTGTAGACAGTTTTAAGCCAGCTTTGCATTTTCAACTAGGATATTTTTTTTCTAAGCAAAGATGAGGAAAAAGCCTCTTACAAGATGAAATACTTAATATGTTAATCTTACCTCCCATTCTCTCCACTGCATAAAACACTTACTATGTGGAGGAAACTTTGTATGCCTAGAATGTATTTGCTCGTTTGAAACCAAGGCTCTCTTACAATTCCATTTAAGTTAATAGTTAGCATTGTTCATCTGTCTTGCTAGGTGTAGAGGGAAAAACGTCACAACTTGAAATAGTGAAAAATGTCATTGTTTGATCTCAAATCAGAGTGGTATTACAGCCTCACTTGCCACATCTCTCCTAAGCTAGGTGCATTTAGGAGTCTTATTGTCCCATTCATTCTATTGGCCAGTCAGTCAGTGGTACTAGAATTTATAAAGGCAGCTGCCTGGGTCTGATGCAAAAAGATGCTACTGGAGCCATGGACCACTAGCAGGGAGCTGTAGGGTACTGAAAGTAATAGGTAGCAAAGGGATGCTTAGCTCCTGCAGAAACATGTTACTTGCTCCTTGCCTACTGCAGCTTAGAAACATCACAGTTACTAATGCCAAGTTGAGCCACAGCAACCAGGAAAGAGAGATTCCACTCCAGTTACAGTCTTGTTCCTGTTGAAATACCACCTGCTAGTTTTGGAGTCACTTTTCTGCCCCTCCTGACCATATCTGAGAGTACTAGAGGTATGATAGGCTTTCAAATGCATGATTTTTTTTTTTTCTTTTCTCACATGGTCCCTGGTCTTGCCCAAATACAGTTAAGTCCTGGAAAAGTGCAAATGTCCATCTAGATGTTGCCAGGACATGAGCAGTCAGTCTAGGTCTAGTGATCTTGGCAGTATTCCAAACATAACCATTTACTTGGATAAATATTACCTTCCCTCTATCCTCCAAATTTTAAAGTTTGAGATGAATGTCTTTTCATCCAAGAAGATTTTCTAGTTTTTCCCTTGTGTTCTGTTGACAAATATCACTGTTGTGAGTAACAGGGAATTTTCCCCTCTTTCTTCAGCTATAAAATCTTATTGTAGTAATTCTATGAGGGCTTTAATGCAAACTCTGTTTTTCTGATGTCTGATTTGGGAAATACCTGCCAGAGATCCCTGTATGAAACCATAATTGGCTCATATATTCTTGTTGTTTTCCTTCCACAACAGATTTTTTTTTTCCAAGTGACAACTGAGACTGATTATCTTCATCCTGGAATATGTTGAACCATAATGTAGCCATCTCCCAAGTGTTGATATGCATTGATATGAGCAGCAGAGAATACAGACAACAGCTGTTCAGGAATTGGAGGCAGTGTCATTAGAAATATAAGCAAACTGCACAGACACAGTAAAAACATCAATTTCGTATAAATCCCAAGTGTTGTTTTTTTTTTAATTTAATCCATTGATAATGGCTATTGCTTTGAAGTGGAAGCAAAATGGAAGTTGTGTTCTTTATTTGGCACAGCTCCATAATATTCTGCTAAATAAATAATGTGCGTGTCTATTTGAAGTTTGCATTTGCATATCCATGGCCAAATCCTTCCCAACAGTCACTCTAGTATTTTGTTTTCTCTGCTGAGTCAGGTATATAGCTGATATAACTAATTTGCCTCAAGGAAAATTCAGGGAGATAAGTAGCTGCAGACTGAATGCAAAAAAAAAAAAAAAAAATCACACATTTACTCTATTAGGTTATGATTATGTGAGTAGGATTGTAGAATACTCATTCTCGCTTTACATGGTGACTCCATGCTTATTATCTCATAGTTAACCAGAAGGCAGGGTAGATTTGTGCCATAGACCAGTCGGATATACATCAGATATGTCTGATTTAGTTTGTAAGGTTCAGCTCTACCCTGCCTTTTTCCTGAGTTCAGACTAACACAGTTAACTACTTCTGTCTGTTTGTGCAAGGCATTTGAAATTGTCAGTCAGAAAAAATACTGAGAAGCCCAAATAATAGGCTAATTTGTTTGTTTGGGGGTTTTTTTATTGCTGCTGCTCATACAAATGCAAGGAATAATCTCCATATTTTATTAGCTATGATGAAAGTATTTTGAAAAACAAAAAATGATAGAAACGCTGAACATACCAGTCTTAGCTGTTTTTTACCCATCAATTAATGTTAATTGCATTTTTTGTGATAGTCTAGAAGAAAGTCGTTAAATAGTTTACATAGTCCACAAGAAAGCGGTTAAATGCCAAAACATTGGCATTTCTAGTAGACTTGCCAAGAGATAAATCTTGTTTCCTTTAAGATCATGACAATCAAGATAACTAAGAATTTATCTTTCTAATTATAGTTTTGTCAAATCCATTTAATATCAAGATACAGCCTATCTGTGTAGATTCATGACCTATATTTGTGGTCACCCAAAATGAACATGAAAGCTTATTAAGTTGGGTGATGGTATTTATTTTCTAAAACTTCAGTATTATAACATGATTAGCCTGCAGTACTTCATAATTTTGTAATATTATTCAGCCCATTTTATTGTTCATAATATAACACACTTGTAGTTCATTGCCCTGCATTCTCACCCAAGGCTTGAAATGAAGTCTTTATGTGAACGTCTCTCCGAATTACAAAAATGCAAGGCTGTCTTAAAAATAACTACAGTATTCTTTAAGGTAAACTGAAAATGCATAGTCTTTTAGGCACCTTATAGTTTTTGTGCAGAAAAATAGTGACACTTTTAATCTGCATAATGTTCCCAACTAAGGAGAGATATACATGTCTTAATAGCACTTAGAAAAAGATATGTACATTATGTATTATAATGATTTGCATTACTAATTGAATTTGCTTACAATTAGAAAGAGTATAATGTTAACAGTATTGTTACTAGAGCTGGTTAAAGTAAATAGGAAAATTTTCTCTGCGACATTTGTGAAAAGTTTTTTTTTGTTTGTTTGTTTTTTGTCAAAGAACATCTGTGACCAACTGTAACAATCAAACTAGTAGTGGATGTAAAGACATCGGTATTTATATCCTTAGGTGAAGAAGTATTTACGTGGGAGAATAATTGATCGGGTAATTACTCTTTCAGGCCCTTGCTGTAATAGCACTGTGACAGGAGTAATCCATTCATACTGGAGAGCTGCGATTCAGTAATCACTCCAGTGTATTAGACCTGTATATGTTTCAGTGTACATCGGCCATGTTTATCCTTTCTTCTTTACCCCTCCAGCTAGAATATTGAGAGATGTAAAAAAGCAAAACAAAAAACCCTTCCATTTTTCAAGGAAGTAAGAGGTAATGAGTCTCAAATTAGCCTTGAATAAGGCTAATGTGCTGCTGAGCAGCACACCTTCTATCACTTTACAGAAACCTGTGAGAGAGCCAAAATATTAGTAGTGTTATATTTTTCTCACTTTGTCCTTATGTAATGCCCTTACTACAGTATTTCAGAGTCCTTGAGTATACAGTCTTCCTTTAAAAACATAAACCTATGCTGCCACACAAAATCATACATGTGTCTGAAATTTCTTACCTATTTTCATTAGAAATGGCTCCCAGAATGGCTATAGCCAAAAGAAATGAGGTTAGAGAGAGAAATAGCCTTTCATTTTATTTTGTGTGTTTGGCAGCATTTTGTTGGCTGTCTGGTTTTCCCCTCTTTTGAGTAGGTCTTTATACATTACAAGGCAAGAGAAAAATGTTTTTAAAGATAGAATATGATTGACAAAATGGGTAAGGCAAACGTGCTTGTGTGGAACCTAAATTGCATTTTTACCCTCTTTAAATTGACTGTATATTAAGTTGACAGTAGGTGCATCTACAGATGCATTTAGCACACAGAAATAAATTCCAGCACATATTGTGCCAGCATTTATTGCTTCGGGTGCTGTGGCTGAATTGTGCACCCAGGACCACAGCACGTTCAGTCGGTTTGGAGCAGCCCTGCCTGGCAGGAGGCCCTAGGGGCCAGCCTGCCAGCCTGGGGCTGCTCCGACCTGGATCAGTGTGCTGCAGAGGGGCTTGCTGGGGCGTGAGGGTGTTCCAGTGGGGGGCTAGCCAGAAAACTGCCCCTGCACTGAAAAACCCTTGTGCCCTAGCCAGCCCCATCACTGTTCACACTTGTGTTGCTGCGGAGTAAATAACGCCACCACAGGATAGTACTTTATATAGACAAGTACTGTCCTGCGGCAAAGTAAATTAGTTTACTCCATCCTGATATGGAGATGCCAAGACGCTTACTGCAGAGCTAATTGGGCAACTCTGTAGTAAACATTTCATGTAAATGTTCCCAGTTTCTGTTTTGCTGAGGGAAATCTGGGAAGAGGAGAAGGAAAAAAATGAGAAGACAAATAGTTTCTTTTTGCAGATATTGCAAAACTTTGAATGTTTGAATCAAGTTATCACAGCTGTTGTTCGAACATAATTTTGCTAAAATAGAACATACCCACTTAAAAAAAAAAAAAGAAAAAAAAGGCTTTTGAACAATTGCATTACTTCATGGAATTTAGGTTTCTCTAAAGGACCTGACTCCATCAAGGGTAGACCCAGGGGGTTGTGGCAATGTCATTGCACCCTTCCTCCAACCTCCACTGCCACTGTCCATATCTGATGTGGGTGCACCAGAACCCCCCTGCCTCTTGGCAGGGGAGGTCACATTTCCACTTACTGCACCTGCTTTTTCCTGCCCTCCAGGTGTCTGCCACTGTCTGGTGCTAGAAGGAACCCACTCCACACCACCGCCACTGTCCCTGGCTGACTTGGGCATGGGGGGCAGCCCTAGAGTCACTCCTGTTCCACTCCAGCCATGGCCTGCAGGGAGCAGCTATGTAATGTGCTGGGCTTGGCAGGGAACAGTGGAAGTGTGCAGGTGCCTCTTTCCAATGGGGAATACTGGCAGGCACTGCAGTAGCACAGTTGTACCCCCTTTCTACCATCACTGTCCTCAGCTTCTGCCCCACCCCAGCTGTGGGCTACAGCTACATGGAGTGCCAGGCTCAGTCAGGGATAGCAATGGCAGTGGATGGGTTTTCTCTTCCTCCACTTGCTCCCTGTCCAGCCCCCCAATATCCACAGCTGGCTCCAGCCACACCTCACCCCTATTCCCTCATAGTATAAGGGGCAGTGTGCTGCACCTCCTTTAGAAAATCCTGGATATGCCTGTGGACCCCACTGAGTAAAATAAAACCTAGAGCTAGGAAATTGTCTGGATTTAGCACCAGATAAGGTTTAATGGTAGAAAACTTGGTGTCCAGAATTGCATTTCATAGCAACCTTATGAATTCAGAAGCAATGTTCAGGATGACAGCTGGATTTTAGAGCATATTTATATTTGGAGAACAAGAAAGTTTCCTTGGAGGATGTAAACTTGATTTTTTTTTTTTTCAAACATTTCTTTCTGAAGAGATTTTGAACAGCAAAACACAATTGACTGTGGAATTAAAATAAAAAGGGGGAAACCAAATCATCTTTGTGTAATTATATCAGTATTTATTCCAGCTGTTTGTTTCTTTTTGCATTTGGCATAGCTTTTGATTTGACCGTGTTCATCTTGTTGCAGCTCTTATTCCATAAGCATATTCACATTTAAAACAATTAAGCACTTTGGTTAGTGCGGACAGGAATTTCCTCCCTACCCCTTCTACTCCCCTCTCCCTCTCTTTCAAAGGTAGTTAGGTGTCAGATTAATCTGAGATCAAAGAAAAGGAAGGTGAAAATAAGAATAGAATATTGAAAAGTATTAAAATGTGAACCTGTGGTGATCAGACTTTCTTTAAAATTCTTTGAAAATTCATATAGTGCTGCTGCAGCTCAATGGCTGCTAGGTGTGAGAGAGAGCTACAGAAAGTGTGCTGTGTGGGCATGTTAGGCAGGATTGGGTTAGATGTCACATCAGTTAAAATGCTGGCAAGCAGGTCTGTGCTCAGCCTCCCACCATTGAAAGGCAACCGGTGTAGCTCCATTACTGGTAGCAAAATTAAGAAATCTAAAGAAACTAGATAGATTAAACAACATGTAAGAAATAAAGGACAAGTGATCAGTAAGAGAGATTAATGAAGAGAACAGTAGGATACCAATTGCAGATAAGATACTTTATCTCTGTATTTCTGAAGTACCTATCATCATAAACTCTAGTCAAAGATTTAGGTATACCTTGGCAGTTCAAGTAAAGACCTTTTTTCCTTCAGGAGAAGCATTAGTGTTGATTTAACGTTGGGTTCTTTGAAGGAAGGCTTTTGCTAAGATGTATTGAATTCTGGAGGGCGTGTTCTTGTTTTCATTGCCAGAGTAACAGAGTTCCTGGGGGAAATGCTGCAATTTAAAACCCTCTGTTTTAGTTGTGTTGCTTCTCTAATGCTGTGTCCAGAAAGCCGTTTGTGGGTTGCATAGTTTGCACAGGCAGAACTGTGCTAATTTTAGTTGAGCATGAACAATAATCTTAATAAGACAAGATGGTCTGGCCTGCTAAACGTAAGTTAGCAACTGGACTGCATACCTTGGGTTCCTAGAGGGCTTATTAGCCCATGTTGAAGTGTATACAATCACATCTTCACTGCCACTCTGTGCTAGCTAAATTAAAAATAGTATTTTACCTGACTTTTTTTTTGCCAGAAATTGCGAAATCTGGCATTACCTGCAAAAGCGGGCAATGTCTGTGACATCCACAAGGAAAAAAAGAAAAGAAAACTTAGTGAAAATAAAATGCTGATGTGATCATTGGGACTCGAACACCTGGTCACGTGCCACCTTGCTTCATGCAGTGGGTGGTGTTCGCCTTGTAGATTTCCGTTGCTGGCCGAGTAGTTGTTCACTCCCAAGGTAGTTTGCCCTTATCTCTCCTGCTACAACTTTGAATGTTCCCAGTGGGGGGCTGCCTCCTCGCGGTCTCTCTGCGGCGCACAGTCTGCCCGATGGTCACTTACGGGGCTCCGCCACCCCTACACCCCATCCTTACACCACCTAGCCAGTTGGATCTGTTTCCTTGGCCAAGTCCCTCTTCTCTGCATTGCAACTGAGGGCTTCTCAGTTGTTTCCTGTCCCAGACTCTCTTTATACTAGGAGGACCTGACCGTAGAACCTGTGCTTGGTTAGCACTTATCCCTGTCTCGTGGATTAAATCATAATGTAGAGTCCTAGAGTTCTTGTTCCAAGCACTCAGTTAACTGGGACCGTTCTTTTTCTCTCTCAACCCCTTTACCCAGGGAAACATAAAAGACAAAATCACACCACAGAGCCCTGGGGTCCTTGCCCCCCAGGCACTCAGTTTAGCTAGACCCGTCCTCTCTCTCTCTCGACCCCTTCACGTGGGGAAACATAAAACAAAATTACCAAAGAAAACCACAAGATAACTCACCTGTTGTTGGGTGGTCCTTTACCCTTTTCGACTCTCTCCGCCAGCCCCCTGCTGCCCCACTTCTCCCCTTTCTGGAGTGGCCCCGTCTGGGTGTCCCGTGGTCGCACCAAATGTGGCTGGCCACCTTTTGGGTTCAGGGTAAGCGCCCTGCTCTTTTGTCGCCCTTCCCATTGCTCCTTCTGAAGCTCTCCCCATGGGGTTACTTCCTCCTCCTCCTCCTCATCCCCACTGCTCCCACCTGTTGCGCTGTGGGTCTTCGTAGGCTCTTCTCCCTCTCCTTCGTTGCTGCTGTCTTTGCAGCCTGCAGAGACTGCTTCTGCCTTGTTTTTATTTTTATCGGCATGTTCCCCGCTGCTACCAACATGCTCCTCCTCAGGAGCCTCTCCTGGCTCCTTGGCCACGGCTCTGTACCTCCTAAGGAATTCCCGGTGTGCGTCGCCCGCACGCACGCTCCTCTGGTCCGTTCCCTCTCTCCCACTCCGTCGTTCTCCATTTTTATTGTCGCTGGCCGGTGATTACTGGTGATGTCACTGGCCGGTTTTAGTTGAATAAAGACATGGCTGATGAGCCGCGCGGGTTCCTCTTCCTGCTCCTGCCTCGCTGCAGCTCCTACTGTGGGTAAGTGTTTTTTCCTTATTTTACTTCTTTCGTTTGTCCCCTCTCCCTCTCGTTCTCTCCTGGGACAGTTGGCTTCCCAGAGTGAGCCTGCAGTCCTCTCAGTGCTATGGCCCAGCTGTGCAGCCTGGTCATGCTGCCCAGGTGCCCGTGCCCCTCATTGCTATTTGGCTGAGAGGGGTGCCTGTTACGTGGCCCTACCCCTCTCCACTAATTAACGGTGAGGGGTGGGACCACATTATGGACAGCCTTCACCACTAATCGGTGGTGAGGGGCAGGGCCACTGGGGGCCCCTTGACCAATCAGAGGTATGGGGGGGACCCGCTGTGATCAGCCCATGAATATGATGGCCAGCCCCACGTTCTCCCTGTGAGGTTGGTCAGCCACCTCCTTGAGTTAGGTAGACCCCTAGCTATAATAATTCTTGTGTTGTGTAGACCTACCCCCAGAGATCAACATAGGGCTTGTAGAGAAGCTGAGAGAAGGGGAGGAGTAGGGTAGATTTAAGGTACATTTTGTACATTCCTGGTTCTGCGCTTCTGCAGCAGTTGGCATACTTTTGCCAATTGTCAATTCTGCCTCTCAGGAGTTTGCAAGAGGGTCTTTAGCAAGCAGTCTTATGGTCATCTTTGTCAGTAATTGCACAGGTGCAATTCTCTCAGGGGCTTTTACAGATCTTTTTGTTCCATCAGCTTTCATACCTAATCAAAAGGTGTCAGGGAGTCTTCCCAAGATTGTGGTTGCTTTGGATCATTGTGACCTGGTTTTGTCCCTGAGACTACTTCTTCCAGGGCCGTCCCTAGGAGGGGTGCAAATAGGGGCGAGTGCCCCGGGCCCCCGCTTTGGGGGGCCTCGTGGAGCCAGGCCAGCTTTGTGTCTGGCCACTTGCCACTCAGCCCCACCCCCTCCTTGCTGCTGCCACATCTGGGTCCCACACAGGCTGATTTGCCCCGGGACCCGCACCCTGCCAGGGTCGTCTCTGCCTCCCCCTGCCCAAAGCCAGTCCGAGATAGTTTCTAGAGCAGTGGGGGAGAGCCCTGGCTCCTTTGAGCTTTGAAACCCTGACCTTCCCTGGTTATTTTGTTGCTCTGACTCAAGGAATTAGCTTTAGTTCAGCTCCTGAGAGGGAGGGAGACCTGTAACTGTAATCAGCTGTTCCTTTTCCAGTCTCTCAAGCTATTGAGACCTAAGCTCCTCTCTGGCTTCATAGAGGCTTCTGTAGAAACCACATTGGTTGACCCTTCCTGCTTCGTCCATTGTCATGTTTATTTCTCTCCTTCCCTTGGATGGTAGTTACCTGCAAACTCCACATTTATTGAATGATCCACAATGCTATTCGTGTCTCTGTAGATAGATATACGCTTCTTTCAGGTAGAGTAAGCCAGGAGCCTTCTTTCAGGTGGAGTAAGCCAGGAGCTCAAGCTTCACTGTCCCTTTAACCCATTGCTTCCTTGTGTACTATTATCAGTAAACTGAGGCACACAACATTATTACAACATGAACATGGTTAACCCAGAAATAAATTCTGTAGTCTAGCACAGAAGGAGCTCTAGAATATCTCAGCTAGGAGTTGGATCCTCAGTATTGTTAGTGTGAGTGGCCCTGAAGATAACATTATTTACAAAGAACGAGTATGGGGAGATAGCAACCAAGTTAGCAAGTAGCTAAGTTCAGCCTCTTAAGGAATTTGCCAAATAAATACCTGCCATGCCCCATCCCTTGCCTGCTCCCTCTACCCGCTGTCCCAGCCTCCCCTGGCCCCAGCTCCTGGTTCTTTAAAAAAAAAAAAAAAAAAGGCCCCACTTACAGGCTCCTGCCGGGGGGGGGGGGGAAGGGGCAATCCCCACACTGTGTGGGGGAGCTCTGCCACAAATCAAATCGCTGTCCCTTGAATTGGCCGAATCCAAAGCAAATACTAGCCGCTTTGCACGGGCCTAATTTCCAGTCTAAATTTGTTCATGCCAGCTTATGCTCATTTATTTTTGTGTCAACAACTAACTTTTTGCCCCCTTTTTGTCTACCCCACTCCTCCAGTGTATTTAGACAATCATATCTCCTCTCAATCTTTGTTTTGTTAGGGTAAATAATTATATTTCTTTTAAGTCTTTTTTCATATGATTAGGATCTCCTGTCCCATGATTATCCTTGTAGCCTTTCTTTGCAGTTGTTTGTTTGTGTTAATCTTCCTTGAAAATGGGTGACCAGAAATTGTACGTGGATTTCTATCAGAGGTTGGACTACTGCCTTATAAAAAGTATTATTACATTTGAAAATATCTGGAATGATACATCATAGGTTCACATTTGTCTTCCTGTGACTTCATCAAGTCAGGTTTTTGGGGGTTTTTTTTGGTCACCCTGATCAGTTGGTACCCCATGGTCATCTATTCCTCGTTTACTTTCAGGTTCAGAACAGTTAGAGCAGAACTTGATGTTAAGTCCGATTATTCATGGCTTTGCATTCTGTTCTCTTGAACTTCAACTCTTCTTTTGTTCTTCCCTGCTGCAGAGGGCAGAACACGAAGTAACATGTTTAAACTGAAGCAAAACAGATCTAGATTAAATATTAGACAAACTTCCTTACTTTCAAAACAGTAAGACAGTGGGGAAAAAACTGCTCAGGGAAGTGTGGCATTTCCTTCATTGGCAGTTTTCAAGAAGAGGCTGGATAGGCATTTGCATTGGGAAAATGTAAAAGTAGTACATCCTGCACTTGTGCTTGGGGTTGGCCTTCAAATCTCTTCCAGCTCTGTGGCTTTCTTTTCTTTTTCTTTTCTTACTCCAGTCCTGTACAGCATGTTGATCTTCCTCTGCATTGACAATGTCTTCTAACACTTGTAGTAACATACCTCCACTACAATGCCTCCCCTTTCAAAATTAGATACATTCATTCATTTTGCCTACAACTAATTCCTTTATCCATACTGCAGTTCTAGTAATCTCTATCTTCTTTAGCTTGATTTTTATATATGGATCCTTACTGAATCATTTACTGAAGTCCTGATACATTATATTTATGTTATTTGTGGGTACAGCAGGGGAGCTATAGTCCAGGAATAGGTTAGACTTTATTAATGCAGTAAACTAAATGAGAGGAATATAAATGGGAGACAAATGTGTCATGGAACTACTTGGAATCTTTTGATCTCTACCATATTTCCTTCAACAAATCTAAAAATCAGCTGTCTTTTCAAAGAAAGATATCAATCCGGTTAGTGTGGCATGGTCTACCTTTGGTAAATGCATATTGTATTATTCCATTTTCAATTTGTCTCCGTATTTTTAATTATTCTTTCTTTTAACAGTTGCTTAAAAGTCTTGCATGCTACTGAGGTCAGAATAAAAGACCTGTAGTTTCCTGGACCACTTCTTTTCCACTGTAGGAAATCTGTAAATCAGCGGTTCTCAAATGTTTTAGCCTCAAAGCACCCCTCATTGGACTCAGGGCACCCATCAATATGCTCAAAGTACCCCTTCATAACTTCTGTGAATTGAATGGAACTCCATTTACAAAAACTAATTATTTATTAGTGTGTTTACTATCTTGCAGAGGTACCAGGAAGGAATTAAGTCTGTCTGTGCTTATCTGCTTATCTACTCCTACCTGGTTTATCTCTTCGCACCTCCTGGCATCCTGGTAGAGAATCACAGCTATAAATAGTGAGACCTCTAGTGGTCGTCTTTATCTCTCATTTCAGAATCCATCTGCCATGGAAGCAGTGTATACATTGTATATTATGTTTTATATAATAATCAGTTATTCAAACTCCATTTGTGTATATGGTTCCTTCTTACTACATATATTGTGAACAGGGCAAAAGACATACCCTGTAACTAAATTGAACTTTAGTGGATGCTTTAAAGCTACTAGAGAAAATCTTCTATAAAAGAAATGTTTTCTTTTGTATGGATATACTCAGCTGTTTCTTGAGTTTAATAAGTATGTTTAAGAATACTGATTTCTAATTTAGGTACCACTCAATTATGTACATGCATTTACTTCTTAGAATGCTGGAGAAAACATTCAACAACATGTATTATTGACTCGTGGGTGGCTGTTGCATCATTTTTGTGTTTATGATAATTAACACTAGACTGATCCAAGGCAGCTTTTGTTGTACCTCTTCACTCTGATTGACTTATTATGTGTGCTGTATCTGTAACAAATATAAAGAATGACATGCTTACAAAGCATGTGTCACTCAAATGCCTGCAGTTTATTCATTGAACAATTTAATTAAATTCAAAGGCACTGATTAGCAAATTATGTTTAGTGGCAGAAATAATTGTAAAGGTACAAATACAATATTTCTTATACTAAAGAAAACAGTTGCATTGATTTAATAGCTTCAAATATGTTGTTTAGCAGTTGATAACTATATTTTTCTTCATGGAAAAAAATTTTTCTGCTGCTGGAAAAAAAACACACATGCCGTTGTTAAACAATAAGACACCTGTTCTTTATACAAGCATGTTAATGTTGTTTTAATTAATTCAGCCTTCTCCACAGCCAAAATACTTGGAAGATGGGGTTATTTAAAGTCCACCTTGATGAATGTCTATAAATATTCCAATTTGTAGTGATGAAAGAACTTTATTATTCATAAAGTATTCATTTGTGTTGATGCTAGCATGGTATTCCCTCCACTACTGCATTCCAGCTGCCTATGCAGAGGTTCCTTAATAGCTTATTTGGAATCCAGGATGCAAGATTAATTAAAGTAATGCTAAACATCTTGAGAATAAGTGTTGCATGGAGATATTACCAATGTTCCCTCAATTCACAGCACAGTCACTATAATTATAATGTCTGCAAGATACTGTGGGTATCACAAGGGAATGTCAAATCCTCTAATTAGCAGTGTTTAAAAAGCAGAAAAATACAATATAGCAATTGCGTAGAGAAGTGAGAATTTGACTGACAGGATAAAAATCTGATGGGGAGCAATAGATTGTGACTAACTCATTGTACATTTTCCTACAGATAACAGGTACTCATTCTAGATAAACTCTTACACTTACATTAATGCATTCTTTCTCAGCAGGTCTGCAGATTCTAACAGTAGGTCTTCATCTTACCCTGCTTCTTTTGGAGTTTGAGGATCTGTTGTCACCACAAGCCAAAAATTAAGCTGCAGGTGATGTAGGTCTCCCTTACATGTTACAGATATTGCACAATAAACTTCCTAATTGTGCAATTACTTAAGACCAGCTACATGTGCAAAGTAAAAAGCTCCAACTAGCTATAGAGTTAGACCTTGAAAATGTGTACTGACTTCAAAGCTAGTTGCTATCCAGTTTTAATTTGTATGTGTAGCAGGATCACAGCCACAGGAGTGCACCATGCCCAGCCTGAAACCCCTGGGTCCTGAGGATCAAGGTAGCTATGATTCTCAAGGCTCTGAGGCGTATGAAACCTCCAGGATCTGGGGAGTATGGCAGTTGTGCTCCCCAGGGCTCAGAGGTGTGTGAAACCATCTTGTGTTTTCTTATGAAGTTATACTACATCACTTAATACATTTCTGTAAATTACGTGAGCACTTTGCTTTCTCTGGTATAACTATGTGATAGTGGTAAAATAGCCTCCTCTACATGTTACAGGTATTGTACTATTAACTGGAGACCAGCTATCACACCATAAAAATCTCCAACCAGCTATAAAGTTAGACCTCAAAAAATATGTACTAACTTTATAGCTGGTTGCTATCAAAGCTTTAATTTGCAAGTGTAGCAGGGTCTTTCCCTGTGGTGGGAGCCCCATTGGTTGATGGGGCTCCCAGCTGTAGGGATGCACCATGCCCAGTGAAAAAAACCTCGAGCCCTAAGGATTGCAGCAACCACAATCCCCAGGGTCTGACGATTTCAAACACCCCAAGCCTTGGAGATTGTGGTAGCCATGATTCCCAGAGTCCAGGGATGCGGGAAATCCCCGGATCCTGGGGGTCACATCTACCATGATTCCTATGGCTCTGGGGTGTGGGAAAACCCCTGAAGCTGGAGGATTGCTGCAGGTGCCTTCCCACCATGAGGGGTGGGATAAAACCCCAAGGCTAGAGGATCACCATAGGGGTGATCCCCCTGTTCTGGGAGTGCAGTGATCCTCCAGCCCTGGGGGTCTCCCTGCATCCCTGGGGTGGGGAGATCCCTCCTGTGGCAATCCCCCAGCCACAGGGGTGCACGGGGTGCTCCCACAGCTGAGAGACCCTCAACAGACCCCAGTTGACCCCAGCATGAGGCTCCCTGCCACAAGAGCTTGCTTCTTGCTGGTGCAGGGGGAGCCTAGAATTGGGCTCCCCCTGCACTGGGAATAAGGAGTGATGGGACCTAATATGCTATTCCACAGCCATGCCTCCTGCCATGCACATGTGGCATGACGGGAGAAGTGATTGTGTGAATTGTGCATTAGATCTCATTGCGCCTTTACCTGCTCATGTAAAGGGGGCCATGGTAACATGTGAAACAAGGATTATTACAGTTGTCTTCAAGTATTACAGTTGTCTTCACCCCCAGCAGAGCCTGTGAAGCTGCCAGCTCCTGCAGGCAACACAGGCTTAATTGCAGCTACCGACCCCGCTCTCCCTAAGACCAAACACAAAGTGTTTGTCATGGGAGACTCCACCCTGAGGGGGACCGAGGGGACAATCTGCCACCCCGACCCCTTAGCCCAGGAAGTCTGTTGCTTCCCAGGAGCCCAAATCCGAGACATTGCAGAGAAGATGTCTAAACTCCTGCAGCCCACTGACCACTACCCTATGCTCCTTAGCCATGTGGGCACCAATGACATGGTTCGGAGCACTCCCAGCCGGGTCATGAAGTGCTACAGGGATTTGGGAGCGGGGCTAAAGGGTCTGGGGGTGCAGGTGGTGTTTTCTTTGATCCTCCCAGTCTCGGGCTACGGAGTGAGGAGGGAGAGGAGGATCCAGGTAGTAAACCAAAGACTGTGGTGCTGGTGTCATCGGGAAGGCTTTGGCTTCCATGACCACAGTCTGCTCTTTGGTGAGAGTGGAAGCAAGCTGCTAGGAAGAGACGGCCTCCACCTTTTTCTGCTGTGGAGGAGGCTCTTCTCAGCCAGACTGGCTGATCTGCTCTACTGGGCTTTAAACTAAGACCGCCAGGAGACAGAGGGACTACCACCACTGCTGGCCTGCTGAGGAACCCTTGCAAAGCCAGCAGGCCAAGGCACTTAAGGGAGCCCACCCTTGCCCCAGCCCTGGAACAATCTTCAGGCAAGGCTGGGTCCCACAAGGGGACACTTGCTTGCCTGTACATGAATGCCAGGAGCTTGGGGAATAAACAGGACGAACTTGTCCTTCTGCTTAACACAAATAATTATGATGTCATAGGGCTAACGGAGACCTGGTGGGACTCCACCCATGACTGGACCATGGCTATAGACTGCTATACCCTGTACAGGAGGGATTGAGTGGACAAAAGGCGACGGGGTTGTAGCTCTCTATGTCAAGGAGAGCTAGGCATCCCTGCAAGCTAATATTGGCGACTAGGGTGGATGACTGGAGACCCTCTGGGTTAAAATCCATGGGGAACACGGCATAGGGGACACAATGGTAGGAGTCTATTACAGACCTCCCATCCAAAGGCAGGAGCTTGACTGGAGTTTGCCAGGGAATTGGGTGAGGCCACATGCTCTCAGTCTATGGTTGTCATGGAAGACTTCAATTACCCAGACATTTCGTGGGAACAGTGCTTGGCTAAATTGGAGCAGTTGCAAAGCTTCCTCTTGTACATGGATGACCTCTATCTGACATAAGTCTATGGGCCAACGAGAGGTAAAGTGCTGCTCGACCTGGTATTGGCAACCAGGGACGACCTAATCAGCGACCTAACAATTGATGGGAAGCTGGGTGACAGCGACCACGAGCTGATCACCTTCACCATCTGCCGTGAAGCTGGCAAGACCATCAGCACTACAGAAGTCCTTGACTTCAGGAAAGCTGACTTTGACAAGCTCAGGAGACTTGTCAGTGAGGCCCTAAGGGACAATAACCCAAAGGGGAGGGGAGTTCAGGAAGAGTGGTTGCTCCTCAAGGAAGCGATCCTGGATTCATAGATTCATAGATGTTAGGTTCGGAAGGGACCTCAATAGATCATTGAGTCCAACCCCCTGCATAGGCAGGAAAGAGTGCTGGGTTTAGATGACCCCAGCTAGATGCCTGTCTAACCTCCTCTTGAAGACCCCCAGGGTAGGGGAGAGCACTGCCTCCCTTGGGAGCTCATTCCAGACTTTGTCCACTCTAACTGTGAAGAAGTTCTTCCCAATGTCTAGTCTAAATCTGCTCTCTTCTAGCTTGTGGCCATTATTTCTTGTAACCCCTAGGGGCGCCTTGGTGAGTAAAACCTCACCAATTCCCTTCTGTGATGAACTTATAGGCAGCCACAAGGTCACTTCTCAGCCTTCTCTTGCGGAGGCTGAAGAGGTCCAGGTGCCCTAGTCTCTCCTCATAGGGCCTGGCCTGCAAGCCCTTAACCATACGAGCGGCCCTTCTCTGGACCCTCTCCAGGTTATCCACATCCCTCTTGAAGTGCGGTGCCCAAAATTGCATACAGTATTCCAACTGTGGTCTGACCAGCGCCCAATAGAGGGGAATTATCACCTCCTTGGTTCTGTTTGTCATGCATCTGCTGATGCACGATAAAGTGCCATTGGCTTTTCTGATGGCTTCGTCACACTGACGACTCATGTTCGTCTTGGAGTCCACTAGGACTCCAAGATCCCTTTCCGCTTCTGTGCCACCAAGCAGGTCATTTCCTAGGCATTAGGTATGCTGGACATTTTTCCTCCCTAGGTGCAGCACTTTGCATTTCTCCTTGTTGAATTGCATTCTGTTGTTTTCTGCCCGTATGTCCAACCTGTCCAGGTCTGCTTGTAGTTCTTCCCTGCCCTCCGGCGTGTTCACTTCTCCCCACAGTTTTGTGTCATCTGCAAACTTGGACAGAGTACACTTCACTCCCTCGTTCAAGTCGCTGATGAAGACATTGAAGAGTATCGGTCCAAGGACCGAGACCTGTGGGACCCCACTGCCTACACCCTTCCAGGTTGATACTGACCCATCCACTACGACTCTCTGGGTACGATCCTCTAGCCAATTCACCACCCACCGGACTGTGTAGTCATCCAAGTCACAGCCTCTTAACTTGTTCACCAGTATGGTGTGGGATACCGTATTGAAGGCTTTCCTGAAGTCTAAGTAAACGACATCAACCCCTACTCCTGTGTCCAGGTGTTTTGTAACCTGGTCATAAAAAAGATGCACAAGCTAATGCTATTCCATCTCGGAGGAAAAGCAGAAAAAGGGCACAGCAGTCCCCTTGGCTCTCCAGGGAACTAGCGGACCTCCTGCGGCTAAAAAGAAAGACCTACAAAGGATGGAGGATGGGATCCACCTCCAAGGAGGAATATTCCGGAATGGTCTGGACCTGCAGGGAGCAAACAAGGAAAGCCAAGGCTGCAACTGAACTCCAACTAGCTACTAGCTTTTTATTATCAAGGATAAGAAGTCCTTTTTTAGATATGTGGGGAGCCAGAGGAAAAGCAAGGGCAACACTGGACCCCTGTTAAACCAGAAGGGACAACTGGCAACCAACGCCTGGGAAAAAGCCAACCTACTAAATGGGTACTTTGCGTCGGTCTTTCATCAATCCCACAGGACACACTTACCCATTATGGGACAGGGAGGCCCAGGTGAGGGAGATTCCTTGCCCTCCATGAATGCTAACTTTGTGAAGGAACATCTTGAGAGGCCAGACACCTTCAAGTCAGCTGGCCCTGACGGTTTACACCCCAGGGTACTCAAGGAGCTGGCTAGCATCATAGCTCAGCTGCTGGCACGGATCTTCGTTAACTCCTGGCACTCTGGTGAAGTGCCTGAAGATTGGAAGAAGGCCAATGTGGTGCCTATCTTCAAAAAAGGGAGGAAAGTGGATCTGGCAAATTACAGGCCCATCAGCCTGATCTCTATCTTGGGGAAGGTCTTAGAAAAAATCATCAGTGGCCATTCTTAACGGACTGGCCAATGGCAACAACCTGAGGGATAGCCAGCACAGGTTTGTTGCAGGTAGGTCTTGCTTGACCAATCTCATTTCCTTTTACGAGCAGGTGACTTATCACCTAGACAAGGGAGAGGAGATTGATGTCCTGTATCTTGACTTTAAAAAAGCCTTCGATCTGGTATCCCATGATCACCTCTTGGCAAAACTGGCTAACTGCAGGCTTGACCTCACCACGATCCACTGGCTGGGGAATTGGCTCCGTGGTTGGACCCAGAGGGTGGTGGTTGATGCAAGTCAATCGTCATGGTGCCCTATGACCAGTGGGGTCCCTCAAGGCTCTGTCCTTGGACCTGTACTGTTGAACATCTTCATTAATGATGTGGACATTGGAGTCAGAAGTGGACTGACCAAGTTCGCCGGTGATACCAAACCTGAGGACAGGAGGGTGATCCAGGCTGACCTTGACAGGCTCAGGAAATGGGCAGATGAGAACCTGATAGTGTTTAACACCAAAATATGCAAGTTTCTCCACTTTGTGAGGAAAAACCTGCAGCATCCTTATAAGCTCGGCAGTGCTACGCTGGCTAGCACTATGGATGAAAGGGACTTGGGGGTCATGATTGACCACAAGATGAACACGAGCCTTCAATGTGATGTTGCAGCTAGTAAAGCGACCAAAATGCTGGCTTGCATCCGTAGATGCTTCTCAAGCAAATCCCAGAATGTCTTTCTCCCATTGTACTTGGCCTTGGTGAGGCTGCAGCTGGAGTACTGTATCCAGTTTTGGGCTCCACAATTCAAAAAGGATGTGGAGAAGCTTGAGAGAGTGCAGAGAAGAGCCACGTGCATGATCAGAGGTCAGAAAAACAGACCTTATGACGAGAGGCTGAGAGCCATGGGCTCTTTAGCCTGGAAAAGGGCAGGCTCAGGGGCGATCTGATGGTCACCTATAAGTTTATCAGGGGTGTTCACCAGTATCTGGGGGAATGTTTGTTCACTAGAGCGCCCCAAGGGATGACGAGGTCGAACGGTCATAAACTCCTGCAAGACCGTTTCAGGCTGGACATAAGGAAGAATTTCTTTACTGTCCAAGCCCCCAAGGTCTGGAGTAGTCTGCCATCAGAGGTGCTTCAAGCACCTACTTTGAACACCTTCAAGAGAAAATTGGATGTTTATCTTGCTGGGATCCTGTTACCCCAGCTGACTTCCTGCCCCTGGGGCAGGGGGCTGGACTCGATCTTCTGAGGTCCCTTCCAGCCTGAATGTCTGTGGAATCTAAGTTGGAAAACAGGTGTGCAGTGGGATTGTCAGTTTTTAAGAGATGGGATGTTTCTCCTGGGATGAGATGTTGATGTGAATGCTTTTATTCAGGAAGAATGTTTTTATTACGGTGAAGGACTGAAAGACGCAGCATGAACTCTGGTGATGATGCAGAATAGTTTCCTGACTCTGGATTATTTAGCAGAACTAGTAACAGAAACCACCTTTCTTTATATTTCTAAACTCATTCTCAAGAAAAAAGTAGTTTGTTTTAAATGAGTATGGTGCTATGGTTATAGATTTAACTACACCCCTTCACCCCTGGCATCAGTGTGTTACCACCTCAAGGCATCAGATCCTCATCTGTCTTTGGGTAGAATCTCAAGATTCCTTCATTCAAAACAGATCCTATGGTATCATATAGATCAAACATGCTTAGTTTAAGAGTTCCAACTGGCTTAGCCTACCTATGGTTCTTCCTCTTGGCAGAGTTGTCACCAGTGGGTTCTACTAACCCCCAAACAGCCTTTTTAAATTAAGAGTTTTGCCAATTAAACCATAGGAGTAAATTATAAAATAAGAGTATTTAATCAACAAAAAATCTGCATAACTTTTCTCTGACCTAAGTCTTATACTCCTACCTGTGCTTGAAATGCATGCGACTGTTTCACACCATTTAGTAGAATCTGTATGTGTCAGAATGTTTCACACACTGTTCTCAAAAACTGCCTCCTCTCTTATCTGTTTTTGGTCCTTTTTTTATCTATGGGTTCTCAGCATTGTCTGTAGCTTGACTAGAGCCAAGAAAATAGAATCCTCCCGGTAAAGACTTGGCATTTTCCTTTAGCCCCTACCTTAAGGGGACCTACCTGGGAGCCTTATAAGCAGCCACTGTCCTGTTTGCTTATTTGTGTCCACCGCCTACTTTATTCAATCAAGAATGTGTAGAATGAACACCCAATGTCCTGGTTGACATTTAATATTCCTAAGTTATTTCGGCCACTCCAGAATCCTCTGTAGGATAAATCATTTACTTTGGGTTAGGTCTATGCTACAAAGTTTTGTCAGCAGAGTTTAATCATTTTTTTCACATACCTAACTTTTATAGCTATATCAACAAATCCCTAAATATCCAGATTGTCTGCAATTTATTCAGACAATCTGTTTCACCATAAAGGGGCTTTGCCAGTATAGCTAAGTTGACAAAACTTTTGCGTTGTAGTCTTATATTGTATTGGTATTGGAAAAGGATAAACCACTGTCATGGGAGGCTTTATCATAAAAGATACAGGAATGTTCTATTACCGTTATAGATAGATTTTGTTGGAGTGGCAGCATTTGTTGCTCGTGAGTTTATTTCACTAAATTACAGTGATGCAATGCGCTCCCATATTAATATTTTTCCTCTCAATCTTTGTAGCTTACAGTTCCAGGGCATTATATCACATGTCTTACAAAGTAAGCTTTGTAATGAGAACATAGAGGAATAAAAAATTGTACTCTACAGAAAGTGTCCATTGTGTGTTCCATCAGCATCACTTGCACTTTGGGTAGTGCTGAACAACTGCAACAACTGTTTTGGTTGAACAAATGCATTCTGAGAGCTAAGATTTGGCACGTGAGAAAAAACTTTATCAAAATGTATAGTCAGTTCGTTACAGAGTATGGTAAATATAAGACAAATGATGACGTTTAGGTAAATATGCTTAGTTATTAGGGCTTATGACCTGTTGCCTTTTTCCCTATCACAGGATCTGCGTTTATACTGAAAGTTCAAGTAAATGACTTTGTCAGTCATCAATACCTATGCCAGGCAACTGTAGAAGTGTTTGTTAACTACACAAAGACAAATTCCACGCTCACTGGAAACAATGGAGCAGTATTAATAAAAGTTCCCTACAGGTTGGGACTAAGCTTAACTATTGTGTCATACAAAGATGGCTACATGTTAACACCCTTACCATGGAAGACTGGGAGAATGCCAAGTAAGTCTCTTAAAATATTGTTATTCCACTGAATTTATATACAATTAAAATGTTTTCCTTCCTTGGATGATCCATTTAATTGTCACCAACTGAACATGATTGAGTCAAGTGAACCAAAGTTACAAGTGAATACAGGTATAAGAGTAAGTGACGCTTCAAGTTTGACAAATTTATCATGTGGATTTTTAGAACTGAAATTCTATTAGCTGTTGAAAATCCAGCAAGAAAAAGATTATTGCAGTGGGATGGCAGTGTATTCTAAGAAGGAATGTGTTTGTGAGCACATTTGTGTTGTTCATTGGAGAATGAGTGAAGGGTCAGCTATGTATTTCAAAGTTCTTAAAATCATATAGTACCTAGAGGCAAGAATGTTGCTTTGCCTCTATGCAACTCCTCTGATTCCTTCCCTCCACCATCCTAGTCAGAAATAGATCTAGGATTTTACACATGGGGGGTGCAGTTGCAGCAGCTGGTGCTGCACCCCCATCTCCCAGCTTCCTTTACCCCTTTCCTCAAACCAGGGCAGGCAGACCACAACACAGGAGCAGCAGCTGGGGACTTAAGTCCCAAAGAAGGTAAGAATTCCACAGCTTCCCTTCTTCTCTCTGCTCAGAGGCACATCCCCTTCCCTCCTGTTTCTCCCTCTTGTCCCTGACTCCAGCCTACTGCTTCTGAGCTCCACAATATCCTGGTGGCAAGGGGAGCTCTGTTCCACTCCAGCTGGGTGGTTTGGGAGCTGAAGTCACGCAGGACCATAGCAGTAGCAGCAGTGGTGGGCAGATACGTTCCTTCTCTCTATGCCTGTCCCCAGGCTTCTGAAGAACACTCGGGAGGAGCAGGCAGAGTTGGGGGGAGGAGGGCAGGGTGCTCACCCATCCATTGCTACACCTAGACTCAGCCCAGCCCCCACACAGTACAGCTGGAATAGGCAGGAGCTCCTCTCATCCCCAGAACAGTGAGGACACTGGTGGCAGCGGCAGGCTGGGAAGAAGGGAATGGGGAGGGAAGAGTTGAGGCAAGGTTGTGCCTTTGATCATGCAGAGGAAGGGAGGGTGGGGTATTTTTAATTTCAGGACTTAAGTCCCTATCTGCAGCTGCTGTGGCATGATCAGGAAGGAGGCAGGTGGCCATGCCACAGCACCCCTGTTGGATCCACCCCTGATTCTCATCTGTAGTACATCTTCATGTGTGGCCTGTTTTTAAGTGTTGCATTTTTTGTTTGCCAATATAGTTCTCTTATGAGGTGGTTAAAGTGTCTTTTTCTTACAGAGAGAGAAATAGATTGTCCAGGAACTTAAATCATGTGTATTTATCTACAGACTATGTACAGCATGAGCCATGTAGTGTAATCTTCACTGCTCAGCCTATACTATTCAGCCATAAACTAGAAGGGGCCACTTGCTCCATCTGTTTTCTTTGACATCATCCTTCTTGATAACTGGTTCATCATTGTTCAAAATTGTATGTTTTATCTGAACTTTTTTCTGCAACATTTCTAGTCTTAACCAAGTTTTCTTAATGTGCTATTTTCCCCAGTATACTCATCTGTGACACTTTCATTGTTTCCACAAAGCCAAGCTAATATATGGCTGTTTGAAGATACTGTTTTAATTACTGGAAAACTGTCCGGTAAGTAGTCCATTATGCCAACTAGGATGTAAACAGTTTGTGTGAAAAACTACAAACCTCAAGATCATGGCCAGCACAGTTACTAACGCAGTTGGCCTCCTGAGTACTGTTCATCTCTAGTAAAGTGAAATATGCATGTTACTTATTACACTCGGGGCCAGATTCTTTACATATACATTGTCTGGGGAAGGTATGCTAGAGTTGGGACTTAAGAGTGAGGGTGGGAAAGGGAAGAAGAGCTCAGCTTTCTGATAACATCATGGTATGTGTGATAGTGGAAGGTGGTGGATTAGAACTAGATAATAACAAGCGCAGAGAAGTGGGATGCAGTAGGTTTTATGCTGAATGAATTTCTAGATTGTCACAGTGAAAAGTGTTAGCTCTGTTTGAAACCTTGCTAATTAAAAATGTTTTTCTTCACAGATGCCAAATCTCAACCAAGTGTTCAGTTTCCCAAATATTTAATAAAACTTCCAATAAACCACCATATTACAAATGTGACAGCCTATCTGACAGTGCCACAGCAGTTTTTGAAAGTGGACAATTTTCTCTACACAACAGGGATCCTTCTAAATAAATCAGGTATATTACCCTTGTTGCATCTAAGTTTGTGCTCTGTGTGTGTATGCATGTATGTATGTGTTTATATAAAAAATGTGTATATATGCTATGCAAGATTCATTCTTTAATAATGAAGGCCTGAAAGAGCTCCCAATTAATTTAGTTGACTTTTTTCTGAGTGCCATAGGATCCAGAATTGGGATTATAAATACAGCAAAACTTTATCTGGCACCCATGGGGAATCGGGAGTGCCGAATAATAAAATATGCCTGTTACCTGAGAGGCCGCTGCATCTGGTGCGTCGTCGCCCCTCCCGCTGAGAGGGACAGGGAGGGGGGCAGAAAAGAAAGGGGGAAAGAATTGTCATTGTGGGGGCTCGGCAGCACAGGCTGCTTTGCCCTGGGCTGTGGGGGCTCAGCAAACCAGAAGTGCCACAGTGGGCACTTCCAGTTTCACTTTTACCTTACAAGCCGGCATGCCAGTTAATAAAGCATGCCAGCTTGTAAAGTGCCAGATAACACAGCTTTTACTATACTATACTACAGAGGAGTAACTCATGGCCTTCTGCACCTACCTACATATCTACCAAAAGAACATAATATGCTGCTACTCTTACCTCCTGCAGAGACAAATACACTATTTTTCCATCCAGACTAGTTTCCCTTATAGGATTATAACACTTACTGTATTGTGGCAAGGCCTTAAACTACAGTGTTAGCACACGTGAAACTCCCATTCATTGAAGTGGAATTTGAAGGTGTTTGCTATGTTCTGTGTGTTCTGCACATTACAAAATACCTTACTGTGCCTGAATCTGATGTGGTATAAATTGCAGTCACTCTTGAAGTCACTGGAATTTCAGCAGTTTATGGGCAGATCCTCAGCTGATTCATTTCGGCTATAACTTTTACCTATCTGGGTTTGGAACCATGTCACCCAGCATAAAAATAACAGGGAAACTAATCTATCTCAAATACTTAATCCATGTTGTAGTATTATTGATTTAGTTACAGTTAATCCATGTAAGCCTGTTTAAGCATAGTGACACCAACTAGGCACTCTAAATATACAAAGAACAAATGTAATGATATTGTCCACACGTGTCTATTAAACTAAGTATAAAATATCCTTTCAGGGTAGAGATTCCATGAGTTGGTAAAAATTACTTTTAAATATTACACCTTTTTAAAGCATTCTTAAATAAGGCACAGGCAGAATCAATATTTATTTACTATTATGTCCTAATCCACCTAGTTATGTTGCTGTCCAGAAGATCACATTGGAACCAACAGAGGAGAATAGGGCTGGAAAGGACCACAAGAGTTCAATCTCTTGTTCAAGGCAGGATAGACTAAGCTGTCCCAGACAATTAGTATTTCATCACCCATTCCGCTTCTTTCAATACACAGTGATGCACTCAAATTCAATGCAGTTCTGTGGTTTCATTGATTTGCAGGGGATGATATTAGTGATATAGTTTCTAGCTAGCTCATTTGTGTGTCATACTCTGGTTTGTTTAATCTGCAGTTAATCAAAATATTCACAAATACCAGTACCCTATTTATTTAGATGTAGATTTATGTGGATTTTTGAGGATGCCAAGAAAAACAGGTTGTTTATAATGCACCTTTTGAATTTGAAGCCTCAGATGATAAACAGTGTTCCTCACCATCGAACTTTTCTTTAATTCTTTGATGTATTCTTAAATTATTCATAGGATCCCAGAGAAATAGTTTGTATCCTAAGGCAGGTAGGAGATAATTGAGATCTGGTGGTTCTCTCACAATCAGCTTCTAACCATGTGCAAAGCACTAATATCGTTCTGATATTTAATAATTCTGTTTCAGTCTTCAAAAACCTGTCACGCTAGATTCTGAAGCTTTTGCATCATATGGTGTCTGTTGTTGCATGTTAGTATAAGGAAAAAGGGAGCATGCTTGCAGCCTACCCCATAAAGCAGAAGGTTGCTTTGAGTATTTTGACAAGCCTTGAGTACTGTACCCCACAGTCAACTCTACAAAGGAACATCCAAATAACAAATGAAACCTTTTAGTAAAGTTTTATTACTAAATCTGCTTGACTACTGAGAACTCTGCAAATGTATCACTTAATACGGGAGTTTCATTTTGATTATCATTTATATTTATACCTGTCCATACATTTAGAACTCTTTTTTTTTTTTTCTGAACAGGTGTATAGTATTTAAGGTAGAATGAGGCTTCTGAAGCCTGTAAGTAAAAGCCTCTAAACAGCCAGAATTTGCCAAGTTGTGTTCTGCCAGCACTGTTGAACCACTTTTATTGTAAATATATATTTTGTTTTTAAATTTTTTGAATAGGTATAACTACAGAACAGTACTCTCAATAAAAGGTAACCAAAGAAATGCTTGAGTTTTTTTTGCTCAAGCTATATTGACATCTTGTGATGTGGATCCAAATATTCTTTGATGGTTTGCATTTTTTTCAGTAAATTATATATTTTTTATAAATACATGCCAGTATGTATAGTTATAGAAAGTTATTCCATATGTTTTAGGTTTTAAAAGTATTGAATTGACCCCTCTTGCTGCAATATGTGTAAGCCTCCTTTCTGCTGGAAAAGAATTGAAAGTTAATGGTCCCATTCATATTACATTGCCTCTTCTACCTACAAATAATGTAAAATCAGGAGATGCTATACCTGCATGGACATTTGACCTGAAAACTGGTATGTTTGATAAATCCTTCAGTATACAGCTTTAATGCTATACTATATTTAGTATTAGAATGACATAGGGTATATCTATGTTTTACAGTATAATATCCAGCATTATTTTTTTTTCTTAGTTGGGTGACATATATTTTGGGAAGAAGTTCTCAATTTTAAACATGCATCTTAAACTTAGAGGGAGGTCCCCCCTCCTTCCCACCCGGGAACATAACTGCTTTAACTGATTCAAACAAAAGCACTGATGTGAATGTTACAAGTATTAAGAATCATGAGGATCACCTTCATTTTCACAGTAATATTATATTTGGACATTAGATATTGTAACAGTATAAATGTAATGCATGCTATGGGCTTGAACAAAAAGTTGAGGTTTGAACAAATTAAGGTTGTTCGAATATATTGTGTTCCAAGTCATGTCTGTAAGGGTTGCTTGAAATAAAGTGACAGCACTGGATGTGACATAACTTAAGATGATTTAAAGTATCATTCTTTATGAAAATAGAAGATTTTAGGCAGAACCATTGTTTTTTCTAAAATGTAATATACAGTATCTCCATGTAAAATATTTATAGTAACAACTATACTGAAACAGATCAGTAGTCCACACCAGGAATGACCAACCTGTGGCATGTCTCTCAGGTGGCTCTGGCAGCTTCTGCGTGGCATGCAGCATATCTGGAAGGGACCAGGTAGTACAGTGGCAGATGGGACAGGGGGCAGATAGCAGAGCAGCAGATCAGACAGAGCACATGGTAGGGGGGAAAGCAGAGCAGTAAATTGGTCACGGAGTAGAAAGTAGTGGCAGTTCACACAAAGGAAGAGGGATTGGGGTAGCACTCAGAAGGTGCGGTGCTTGATTTGTGGCGCACGTGCCAAAAAGGTTGCTCCTACTGGTCTATGCCATCCCAGGGTGTGATTCAAATGAACCAGGGACAGGCAGAACTCTCTCTAAAGCATTATGTAGTCCTTTTTCTTGGGTTTCCTGAGTCTAACTGGTTTATTTCTGAGACACAAACCTTTAATTAAACAATTATTTTTTTCTGTTAAAGTGCATTAAAGTATGCTTCTTTATATAAAAATAATATTTGTCCCTGTATTTTTCTTAGTATGTTCTGTTTTCTGTGGAGTAGAGTGGAGAAGAAAAATAAAGCATGTTAACTTCTATGAATAGTTACCCATTTCAGATGTTTTATTTCACTTGAGCTAGAACTTTTACAAAGCTAAACATCATTAGAATTGAATTGTTTTTTCATAAAAGAATATCTAAAACAAAATGTAAACCCTCTGTACTTAAGGTTAATATATAAGTTATGACCATTTTGTTTTCTTCAGAACCCACTTTACAAAATTCCTGGTATTCTAAAGTGAGATTTGTTGTGCATCTCCTCTACTGTTCCCCTCAGCATGTTCTGGTTTGTAAAACAGGTTGTTTTCCACTCTTAGAATTTCAGGCATGGGTATATTTATTACTTAACGAAGTATTAAGTACGTTTCTTTTTGTCTCGTCTGCTGCACACACATATGTGAGCATACGTTGCCGGAGAATGGCAGATCACAAAGCTTGTCCTTTATACTCCAAAACAGATGGTGGTGAGATCTCTGGTCTAACAGTAATCCTGCCTTGGACTAATTGAGCTGTTTCAGTTTTGGATAATTTAAATAGAAAAAACAGGCTTTTTCATTCTGTTGTAGGCTAGTGGATTATTATGGCTTGTCCACTATGTGGCAAAGCCTGATGTTGGACTCTGTTCATTGTGTATAAATGAATAGCTTTTAACAAAATTTCAACTAGTCTTTACACAAATAAGACCTAAAATAAGAGAATATGAACTAAAAATGGTTTGTTTTGGTGGAAATCTACTTTGTTTTTAATTTCTATTTTGGTGTAATAGCTAGTCAATTTAAGTGAAATCATTAAAAAAAATTGAATTTTATTTCAAAGTAAACAATTACACACAGGCTTTCACTGACATATACAAATCAATTCAAGGAGAAAGAGTTAGTTTTTTGGGGGGGAGGAGGAGTTGGTTTTTTTGTTTTGGTTTATTTATTTATTTTTTTACAAGCTCATGAATTACATCAAGCCCTGTTGTATGTGAAAGTATCACAGCAATTTCATTTTCTTTATTTCTTTCTGACACTATATATTTTTCAATGTTTTTTTCGTAATCCTTTTCTGTGTTTGTAGGAGATTGTATGAAACAAGCCACATCCCCTGAAATGCTTATTAGCTTGCCTCCTTTTTCAGGTGCCTGGGTAAATCGTGGGCTGGGAATGATAAAGGAAGCAAATGACCGTTTAGTATGGAAGTATGTTGCTCCAACCTTAGGGTATTGGATAGCAGCTCCACTGCCTGGAACTACAGGTATTGCATATCAATAGAAAACTAAAATGACCAAATAATCTAAATAATACTAGTCTTAATACAGGTGTATTAGAAAACTTGTTCATAATTTTTTTTTTTTTTAAAGAAAGATACAGGCCAGACAGAAGCTGAAGGTGTTTTATCTATATTTTTCATACCTGTTTCCTAGAATGGTTAACTCCAGTATTACACTGAAACTATTAGTCTTTTGGGGAAAAAGGGAAGGGGAGGATTAAATGACTGGGAAAATTATTTGACATTTGTTTTCATGTGTGTGACAGGAACACAACCAAAGCATCATTTTTTGAAAAAGAGGAAATATTATTCTGATTGAAACCTTCTGAACAGTGTAGAAAAAATACTCCTCTGGGTCAAAGGAGGCAGTCTTCTTCATCTTTTCAATTCTCAGCTGTCTTTTGATGGGGAAAGGGCCAAGCTATACAGTACTATCACTTTCTGGGTTTTATCAAAAAGAGAAATGTGAACATAAAGAACAGAGGAGTATCTGGTACCATATGCCTATTTTTGCACCCAGGAACACAAAGGAGAAATGCACTGGGGGATCAGTGCGGGGGGTGGGGGTGGTAGGGTTGAGTGGCCCAAATAGATACTGCCTGTATAGAAACATACAGCCTACACGCTACAATTATGCTTATTCCAGAAATGAAAATTAATATGGTGAAATTTTTGAATGAGAGAATATGATTTCAGAATGTAAAAATAAAGTAATGTGATGGAACAGGAGGTTTAAACTTGAAACTCCAGGGATTAGTATTTTGAAACAAATTTAGAGGTATGCTACAAACACCATTTGACTAGAATTAAACAAATGTAAAGGCAATGTTTTGGTGTTTTGAGACATCAGCCCCTGAAGTCTGATTATATTATATATTTTATATTATTATTATTATTACTATTATTGTTGTTGTTATCATTGTTGTTGTTGTTGTTGTTATTATATTCCAAAGTTGCTGAAATGGACAGTTAAGATGGCTAGGAAACTACAGTGTAATCTATCTACTGCATTTCTGCACAATAACCAGAATAATTAGTTTTTGGCATCTAATTTTTGTCTGTTTCTGTTTTTAAAAAAAACCTAGATTCAATTATTAGTGCAGTTTCCAAGGATATAACAGCCTATCATACAGTGTTCCTAACAGCTATATTGGGAGGTACTGTTGTCATTATTATTGGATTCTTCGCTGTCCTTCTTTGTTACTGCAGGTAAGGAAAAAAGAAAATCTATAGTATCCTCTGTGTAAATGGGATTTGAAGTTAACGAACAGCCCCTTCTGAGTCAAAATATTATTTTTCCCCCAGCAATATGCCTAGGTGTTACAAAATATTTCATACACCTCGCGTCTTAAAATTATCACTATATTAATATAACATTGCACATTAATTAATTGTGCATATAAGTTACTGCAATAGTTTTAGAACAGTTTTGTTTGCAACTATTTGCTTTCAGTAGTGCATACTGTTGAGTCTAATGTCAGTGTTCAGTGCGGTTGCTGCATTCATCACTCATATTTTTCCAACATGTCCTCTACAATTATCTTCTATTTCCTTTTGCATAGGGATAAATGTGGTCAGTCACAAAAGAAGGAAAAAAATACAACTAAACTGGAAGTCTTAAAAAAGGACCAGACAACATCAACAACTCACATAAATCACATCAGTGCTGTCAAGGGGTCATTAAGGGTAGGGGATAAATCACAGTTATACTCACCTAAAGTTTCATCTTATAGCCCTCAAAGAAAGACTTCTACAGAAAGAGAGGACAAAAAATCCCGGGGCAGTTTTAAAATTTATACAGAAGATGCCTCGTATCAGTCATCAAATCAGAGTAGTCATTCAAGGAATTCATCCCAGTCCTTGGATCCTAGTGCTGGAGTTAGACACATGCAGCAGCCAAAGCATATCAACAGTAGTGTTTCCCAGTCTCCAAGGGATGTTCAAGACCAAAACCTATATCTTGCAGTAAAAGAAGAGATGTTTGGGCTTTCCCATATTCCAGAACAACTAATGCATATATACAGTCAGCCTATTGCCATCCTTCAAACTTCTGACCTTTTCCACTCTCCTGAGCAGTTACATGCTGCTAAGTCAGCTACTTTGCCAAGAAAGGGTCAGTTAGTCTACAGTCCTGTGATGGAACCCATGAATCGTGACAGTTATACACAGACGTTACCCAAGATGCCAATGCATGTTCATCCACAGCCCCCAACCTGCAGAGATGAGAAAGCCATACTAGATGGTCAACAAGGTTTACCTTCCCAAAATTCAAATTGGGATCGGTACACCAACAATTTGCTGGAATCTGTCTCTGTTCCTGGGACACTGAATGAAGCAGTTGTAATGACCCCATTTTCATCTGAGCTTCAAGGTATTTCAGAACAAACATTACTGGAGCTTTCCAAAGGAAAACCATCCCCACACCCCAGAGCATGGTTTGTGTCACTAGATGGAAAGCCAATTGCTCAAGTAAGGCACTCTTTTATAGATCTGAAGAAGGGCAGAAAAACAGATAGCAATGACACTAGTCTGGACTCAGGAGTTGACATGAATGAACATCATCCCAGTCGAAAACTAGAGAGGGAGAAAACTTTCATTAAAAGCATGCCTCATTCTAAGATCCTTTATTTGGAAGACTTGGATCTGAGTAGCAGTGAAAGTGGGACCAATGTTTGCACCCCTGAAGATCAATCTATGAGACACATGCTGGATGGAGGAAGTGGATCAGTTACAGAACAGCAAATTGAAGAACCAATAAGAAGAAAAAATAAAGCAGAAGGTCATGAGTCCAGTACTCCTCCAGGTAAAAAAAGGAATAGGCCACATATGGCTAAAAGAGAGAGCAAAAATAACATTTGGAAAAAGAGAGAAGAGAGACCCCTTATTCCTATAAACTAAAACACAGTGTGTTTAGTATTGTTGCTCCTCTTGGGGGTTCGTGCACTGTTTCCTCTTGGCTTCTTGCTGTAAATTTGCAATGTTGAATTTGTAAGGAAAGTCTAAATTGTTTTCTAGTATCAGGTAAAGTTACAATTTTTAATGTCGAAACTAAGGATTATGACTAAGAAATTGATATAAAATGTGAATTTGTCACTCAGAATTGCTAATATTTAAATTTTCCAGTTGCTATTTTTGGCAATCTGAAAAAGAAGGCTTCATTTTAATAAGCCTTTCATTCTTGGGTACACCTCTGGGAATGCACAGCTACAAATGTAGGCACTCAATAAAGAAGGTATTTTTAATGTTGCTGGCATTGTACTAGTTTGGGAGTTTCAGATGTTTCTGAAATATTGTATCTAACTTAAGTGACCATTCATAGTATTTATAAATTACCTTTGCTGTGGTCCTAATCACTGCTTCATTTTGCATCGCTTAATCACGTTAGTATGGTCTTGAAATAATTAAGGACTTGATGTCTGTCCACTCTCAACTATTAAAATGTCAGCTAAATCCTTTTTCATGTACTATTCAATGTACATTGAGCCAAATCATGTTGAGTTGCAATCTGGGTTGTGTCAGATTTATACTGTTGTAATTAGGGTAGAACACAATACGTAATGTTTAGGGATCTACCTAAATTGTGGTGAATGGAGTTGATTTTGCAGCCTTTTTGCACGGAGCTCGCCCCTTGCCATGGATTGGCCAAGAGGGCTGCCTGTTGTGTGGTCCCACCCCTTGCCGCTGATTGGTGGAGAGGGGTGGGGCCATGTAACGGGAAGTTCTCTAAGCTAATCAGCTGTAGGGGGCAGGGAGGGGCGGCTGCTATCTTGGCTGCTCCAATTCCTACCCCACCCCCAGTGGGCTGTGAGGCCAGGCCGCAACGGCCATGAGGACCACTGGCATCCACTGGGGAGCCAGGATGTTGTGTTTAGGTGAGGGTTTTTGGGGGGGGGGGGCGGTGTTCTTGGGCAATGCCCGATTTCAGGGTTTTCATGAAATCAAAGTAGGTCCCTAGTAATGTCCAACAAAAATATTGTATATATGGACAAATAGTGCCTTTGCAGGTTGTGAGGCTCTTTTTTAATGATAGGGGGAAAATTGTCAACACATCAACCAGTGTCGATTTTCCCCAGTCTGAGCTACTTTTGTCATAGGCTGTGCATCACAGGGGTGTTAATCAGACTTTATAAAATTGATTGCTTGTTTAGAACAGGAAGAAGCTGAGCTGCAACCTTGGTCTGCAATATAATAGAGTCTTGATTATGAGTTACTCCTCAGTTAAATGGATACCAAAAGTCATGAATGCATGAAATATAACTAAGATATGTATAGGGGGAGGAAAAATCCATCAGAATATATTTTATGTTTAAAAAATAATTTTGTCAAATTGATAGATTCTGCTTTGGCTAACAGAAAAGTAGATGTATACTCTTTAACATGCTTTACATAAATAGGGTGTCTTTCAATTACCTTAAAGGTGTTTCTCTGATAAGTTGCAACACTTTGGCTTTGGTAATTTAATTTTAAACTATCCTAGTTAGGATAGTTCTTAAAAATATTTTTAATTTATGTAGAAAGTTAAGATGGGGGAGAATATCGAGTAAAGCATTTCACTGAATGGCCTAACAAGGTCCAAGGGGGATAGACCACAGAATCATGGACTTTTAGATTTCTCAGCAACAACATAGAACAGCTCATAATGCTGATGAGATTTTGAGAATGTAGTGTCAGCTCTTCCAAAATTGCAAGGTAATGATTGCCTTGTGACAGAGAGTTGGGACTGGGGGGTGGGGGTAAAGGACTTAAAAATGAACCCCTCTAAAGGGAAGAATATTAGAGTGGAAAGCATGTAGCTTCTTGCTGATTCTCATTTCCACAGTGGTTTAGTTTCAGTTATGTCATTTTTGCAAAAACTGATATATCTGTTTCTAGGATGTTTGACTTCTCAGATGTTTATCACTGCCATTTTGTCATACTATGAAAAGCCATCACTTTCCCCTTAAACATGGAGATAATGTGTGCACACATACTACGTAGATAAAAACTGCTAAAGATTAAATTCTGTTAGGCATGTTTCTTGTCCAAGATCTACCTTAGGTATTTAGTCTTTTGCCCCTTGTAGCTGTAATACAGCACTCAGGTTCTATACAACATTTCTGCCACAGGAGTGGTGTACAGCAGTCTTTTACCTTGTATAATGTGGCCCATGGAGTCAAGTAATAATATTTTTGCATAATAAACCATCTTCTTTAGACTAAAACTTTGAAATACCAAAAAATAAGAAGCGACATAGTTATAAATAGGGTATGAAAGCTTCAAGATGTATTTTCAATAGGATGAGTAAAATGGAGGGTAGCTTTCTGGTAACTTTGCTAACTCCATACAGAGCCACGCACAGGAAAGGAACTGTCATTTGGAATTGCTCATGCTAGTGAACTGCTATCTAATCAAGAATGTGCCTGGTCCATCCTCATTACAAAATCTATAAAAACCTTGCTTTATACTTGGTATTTTGAAAAACACATTTGCTGTCAGATTACTAATTGAATAATGATCCTATCTGATCTCAACAACATCCAGAATATAGGAAAGAAAAGTTTGATTTGCTCATATGCAGTAATTTGTACCAAAGAGGATTTTTTTATTAGATATAAAAAAAGCAAAGAGGACTAATGGTAGTTTTTAATGCAGTAATACACTAGTTAAAAGGCATTAGCTTATTAGATATTGTCAATGTTTAGTTTTGCATTTGGAATATGTTTCAAAGGTAAAACACTACTCGGAGCACTGAAGAATTCAAGAAGATAAATTACCCTGCTGAAGTGCCTTTCTTTTTCCCCAGACCAATTTTATCAGTTAGGACACTTGGTGATCTAAAAAGCACATGTACATTTTTTTCTGTTAGCCAAAATAGAAATATCACTACTGAAATTACGTAGTCTCTGTAATACTTTGTTCCACAAATTTAGTGGTTTATTTTGGAACATGGACTCTTGCATGTAGATAATAACAGCACTTGTGTCATAACCCACCTACATTTTTTTACGTTTGGGAACCAGTAGCAATTTTTTGGGAAATAGGTTAGAAACAATCAGGTAAAATAACACAATTGTAGGGATTTGAACAACTTTTTGTTTTTAACACAAGGGGCCTGATTCTGATCTCCTTAAGTCTGGGGCAGATATTTTTAAATGAATACCTTTACCTTTATCAGGTATGAAACTGGTTTGAGATCAATATCAGACACAATTCATTTAGTATCCCAAGTGCAATATACACATATCCAGAAACTACATATGCTAGTTTGGGTCTCAAGCCATTTAATTGAACCTGGAAGCAGTGGGGAGACTAGAACGAGGATGCTCATTGCATCACTCTTTTTAACCTTTTGGGTGCGACCCTAAACTCTCACTCATCTTCCATTCATTGACCTCAGTGGGCTTTTAGAAATGAAGCAACTAGGACTGGGTTTCCAGCATTTATTGAAGACACTTTTATTGAAATATCTTTAATGTAAATGTGTGCCACTCTTACAGCAACAGGCACAGTACACTTAGGCTTAAATTTTGGGATATGAAAGCAGTTTTTAATGATAAACACTTATCTAAGCCTTGTTTACTCTTAAGGGGAAGTATTAATGTTTCCTGCAAAAATGTGATGCCATTTTATAGTAGTCCTTTATAATACTTATGCAATTCTTAATCTTCTTAGCATTTTAAAATTATAAATGGCCAACTGAAAATTACGCAGTTTGTCAAAAGTTAAATTTCTGAAAATTTGTAATGTTTTCCAAGTATTGGGGTATTATTACACTGTTCAACTGATGGATCCACTTAAAGCACATGTCATACCTTAGTGGATATTTTAGATAGTAAATATTTTTATGTCTCAGTAGTTACATTTGGAAAAAGGCCCCTTTTAATGCACATTCGAGCATGAAGCTCAGAGGCGAGTTCTGTGAGGTGCTAAAGTCCACTAGAGCTGATGGCACTCAAGTTCCTTACACCTTGCAGGATTGATTCTCAAATGTCAGAAAAGCACTACATTGCCTTGGCAATCATCTCCCACCACATTCCTGTAAACATGTTTGTTTTCCATTCCAGGCATACCTAAAGCTCTGTGTCCTTTTGAAGTGTTTCTACCTTTTGTATTCTTTTGTCAGAAGTGTCTTTTCATGTTTCAGTGTATTTACTACAGTACTACTGTATTTATTGCTGAGAATGTAACTAAGATTTGTAAAATGTTATATAGTTCATGCAATATAATAAAATAGTTTTAAAAAGTTCTTGATACTTTTTTAAATTCACAGTTAATATGGTTTAAAAGAAACATGTTGCAGATGAATATGCTGCTTTAGACTTGTTTGCTTTAATCTTTAGGGCGAAGAGGAACATCATGTGATCTCTACATGAAGTACACTTCTGCCTGTGTCTGCCCTTTTTCAGCAGCCTGAGCAGCCTATGGGAGGGGTGTCAAACTCCCCTGAGCTGCCTGGGCCAGATGTGGACCATGGAGCTCAGGGTTAATGCAGCCATTGTTCTAACCCTCACCACTGATGTGGTGCCAACAGGGCTCTGTACACTGGAAGTTGGCAGTGGCTCCTACCCCTGAATTCCTGGCCCCTCCACAAGTACTGTTAGACATATCTTTGAAACCCCTGGCCTATGTGATCTCCATGGGTGCTTGTATGTGAGGGGGGTTTAGTCCCCTAAATTAAAATAGTTGTTTTTTGTGATGATTAAAAGCTCACCTTTTCAATCGGGGGGCTTCCGTCACTGTTATGGTGAGGTGCCCAGTCCTTTTTTATTTTTATTTTTTGCAGAGCCTGCCCAATGTTCCTGCAGCCTGGGGGTGACCTGCCAGCAGGCTGAGCAAGCCCCTGACCTGGAGGGGGCCATCCTTCCCTCTACAGTGGTGGTGCCCCTCGTGGCTGCCTGCGAGCAGACAGGTGCTGCCTCAATTTGGGCTTGGGGAATAGTTGGATTAAGTTGGGCTCTTCTTCCAAGCTGGGGCAACACCCACCCACTAGCCTTTTGGCCGGGCGGCCCTGGGAGTCGCCGCTGCCACGGAGGAAAGGAATGAGGCCCTCTGCGGCTAAAGGCCCACTGGCAGCTTGCCCCCCAGGCCACGGAAGAGGTAGGCAGGCTCCACGAAAAAATAAAAAGGATTGGACCCCTTGCTGATTCCGCCCCCCCAGCCTGTCTGTGCGAGTTGCTGGTGGGCTGAACGGCCTGAGTTGTGGGGGGTCCTGGTCCTTCCCTCCACAGCGCTGGTGTCCCCCGAGGCTACCCAGGTGGGGTGCTAGCAGGCCATGGGCTGTCCCAGCTAGGAGGCAGCACCCCACCAGATCCAACTTTTTCCCAAGCCTGCCAGGAAGTGCTCCCCAGTTAGGCTTGGGGAAGGTTGGATCTGGCAAGGTGCTGCCTCTGAACTGGGGCAGCCCCTGGCCCTCTAGCACCCCACCTGGGCAGCCCTGAGGGGTGCTGCGACTGTGAAGGAAAGGACCCAGAGCCCCCGGCAGCTCAGGGGCCACTTGGCCCACTGGCAGCTCACACAGGCATGCTCAATAACGGGGGGGGGGGGGGGGAGAGGAAGTGGCCAGGGGCCCGATCTTTTTGTAGAGTCTGTCCGTGTCTCCTGTGGTTAGGGAGGGCACGCTGCCAGTGGCTCCTGAGCTGCAGCAGCACCCCATGGGGCTGCCTGGGCAGGTGAGTGATGCTCCAGCTCAGAGGCAGCACCCAGCCTGATCCAACCATTCCCCAAACCCAACCACAAGCTAGCAGTCTACCCTAGCAGCCCCGGGGGGGAGGGGGTGCTGGAATGGGGGGGAAGGACTGGGGCCTCTTGCAGTTCAGGGGCTGCTCAGTCTACCAGCAGCTCGCCCTCTGGCCACAGGAGACGCAGGCAGGCTCCATAAAAAAATTAAGAAGGGGCCCCTCACTGCTTCAGCCTTCAGCCCACCTATCTTGCAGCTTGGGGGAGTGAGCTGTCAAAAGGCTGCAACGTTACAAATAGCTACATTGGAAACTGAACTACATGCAGATATAGTTTAGGTTGCAACATACACTCATTTATATTGCAAAAAAACCCATATGTGTACAGCATGATGTAATTAAATTGTAAAAATGAGCAATTTTCATCACATGTACATGTGTCCCATGATCCTGGTGGTGATACCTTATCCCTTACCAAACCGGGGCATAAAGACCTATTCACATAAATCAGAGCAAAGACCAACTTCCTTGTTAATTGCTTTTTGTAATGTGACTAGACTATGTAATGGTAGATGCTTACCCAACTGTCCCACCAGGCTTCAGGGTTGGCACTTGTAATTAGATTTAACAAGATAGGATCAACTATTTACACCTGGCAGATTTTGGAGTCATTAACTGGGGAATCTACCTTTCCAGAGCTCGTATGGATAGAACAGGCTGCAAACTCTGCTGTAAGAATACTTACCCAAATGAAACTTAATTTGTGGGAATATACCCAATTTATCTGTGTATTTTTTTTTTCTGTTTTGCGCATACTTACCACATCAGAAATTTGTTTTCAATTTAATTTATTTATCAAGCAGTTTCGGAATTCAAATGAAAAGCAGCCTTTTAAGCTTGGGATAGATTTACCTAACCTAACTTGCAGAAATACATTTTGCAGTTTAATTAGCTGCACTATTTTTTTGTAATTGGCACTAACTGATTTAATTTCAAAATTATTGGCTAATACTGCTGTGGCTGCATTTCGTCTTAGGCCTATGAAAAGAAATATTTGCAATTGTGCACCAGCTCTAAGTTCCCATACCACTAAGATGGACTAAAGAGAGCTAGAGGAAGCAAAACTAACACTTCAAGCCTGCATTTTTTTTCCCTACTATATCAATACTTGTTCAAAGGGGCTTTATTGATGATAGTATATACATTTGAATTACTGTTGGGGAAATTCTGATTTTTAAATGTTCTCTTGGTCTTGATGTTTGACTTTGAATAAGAGTATTTGGATTTGACCTTAAATTCCATATGATGAGACAGATTGGTATTAGGGTGGCATAATTATTTCTTGCAACTTGCTGTTGCTCTTTCTTGGATGGAATGGCCGTCAATTTCTTCAGAGTAAACATTTCACATCCATGTTAAGGAAGATGTTAAGGAAGATTATTACTGAAGTAATTTGATTTTCTGGCAAACAGGGAAATTCTGCACAGTGCTGAATCTGAAGCATTCTAAAGGTACATTTTTAAGTCTTGAACTGTTCCTTGGGATCATTCAAACCTTCAACCATGCTGAACAAGATCATCTGTCTTTCCACTCTAAGTACTAATTTGTCTGAGGTTCTCTAATGAGAGAGAGAACCTGTATGGATTTAATAATGGTCTAAAAAAAAGCCTTCAGTCTCCTAGCAGATGGCACAGATGAAATAGTGGTTGCTTTAACCCAGGGCTGTTAAACATTCTGAAGTTTACTGTAATGTTTTTAATGTTCAACCTTCCTGAACAATAGTTTTTATGTTCTGCATATTTTCAATAAAATAATTTGTTTGCTACTACGATCTATTTACATATGCTACAAATTAGTTGAAATATTTTTTTCAGAAAACTAATGATTTTTCTACTTCCATGCGTAACGAGCAACAAGTTTGCTCAGTGACAGCTGATTCTGTGCAACAATTAGTGCATTTGGACATGCAGTTGGTTCCCATTATCTGATATGATGTGTAAAAAAACAAAACAAAACAAAACAAAAAAACAAAACAACAACAAAAAAAAAAACACCCCCAAAAAACAAAACAAAAAAACCCCACAAAAAACTGCCCAGGCAAAATTAAAATCAGTGTTAAAGTATTCTTGTTTTAAAACATTATCATAAAAATAGAATTACATTTTTTTTATATATATATATATATATATATATATATATATATATATATATATATATAAAAAATAGTATATTTAATTAGGGTCCAATAGAGCAAGAGTGTGTATGTATGTGTAGAAAACAGATGTAATATTTTTACTACTAAAAAGTTTGAAGTACTATGAAAAATTGGAAGCTGATTTCTGATCAAACAATGACAGATAGCTGGGGAAAGGTAAATGTCAAATAATTTAACAAAATGAAACCTTGAACGCTCTGATTTCTTATTGCAAGTATCTATATATTTTTTTACTATTTTAATATTTCTGTTTGGCTTATCCATATCTGTTAACTAATTTCACTGGATTTTTTAAAATGTAAATTGCTAATTCAGTGTGAATCTGTTTAGTTGCATATACTCCTGGTTAAATTTTCATTATACCACGTAAGGATTGGAGTTGTATAGCTAAACTCTTAAACATTATCTAAAGATAATATAATTTCCAAATTAGATAGGAACTCCCTGCCTGCAATTTGAAACCAGCCTAGCCCCTTGTATATTATGAGGATCTAATGGCTATGCATATTCTGAGGTCACTGAGGCACCTCCAGTTTCACTGTCACTATCTGTAGAGTCACTTGCACTACTTATTAGTTCCATTTCAGAATCAGATTGAGGCAAATCTGATTCAGAACTACTTGAACCACATTCTCTTTTGCTAAAGCAGGGGTGGGCAAAATGCAGCCTGCCAGCCCATTCTGTCCAGCCCGTGGGGCCCCTAAAAAATTTAGAAAATTAATATTAATCTGCCTCTGGCTGCCTATCATGCGGCCCTCAGTGGCTTACCAAAACTCAGTATGCGGCCCTCCGCACGAAATAATTGCCTGCCTCTGCGCTAAAGGATGGTTTTACCAAAGTCCTATGGGCAAGGGCAACTTATCATCACACTGCATCTTCACTAATTGTGCTTCTGACTGATTCTTCAGAAGGAAGAGATTTTGAGAAATAGAAACAAGCTTAGCGGTGCATTCATTTGTTAGTCTGTTCCTCGTTTTTGTCTTGATTGAGCTGAAAGCCTTCCAGTTCTGTTCACAAGAAGCTGCTGTTGGTGGAATGCTTAGGATCCTTAGAGCAATCCTGGACAGCAGTCGGGTGTTATAGTATCCTTTCCACCATGTGAGAGGAGACATATTCTCTGTTCTCCGCCAAATGATGTCTTTGCTCCAAAGTTTTTCTTTTGTGCAGTACTCAGCAATGTCTGTCATCACGGTTATTTCGTCAATGTTGGGGACATTCTTAGCTACTTCCATAACTGTATTAAGAGCAGTAGATAATCTTCTGATAAATGTTGTCCTCTGCATTGAGGATCCAAAAGGCTTGCTGCCAGATGAACTGGATGAGAGCAAAACTCAGATCTCTTAGTAAACATTAGTTTTACGTCACCTCTATCCAAAAGAGGAGGAGGCAAAAGCTCAATTAGATTTTCATTCAGCAGTCTGAATATCTCTGAAATATTTGAAAGGCTTGGTGCATTTCCTTCAAGTTTCTTGATAGCCACTGCAACTGGTAGTAGCAAGCTGAATGCTCCTTGAACTCAAACCCAGAACATGTTGTTGTCGAGAATATGCTTCCGAATGTTCACGGGAATAATCTGGGATACTTGTGTCATCTACTGAAGTACACTGCAAACAGTTCTTTGTACGGAGCAAACTATGTAAACATGTTGTAGCTGAGACTCACCTAGTTTCCTCTGGCAATAAAAGTGCACTTTCCCTCCCCTTCTTCTTTTTCTCTAATTTCTTCAAAGTCTGATTAGCAATGATGATTGTTGAATACCTTCACAATCACTTTGCAGTTTACCAATATTATCTTCATTGTATTCACACCTACTATGTCCTTTGCCGGAAGATTCAACGCATGAGCAAGACAGCCAAATACTATTAAATGAAGATACTTTGCCTTTAATATTTGCTATACAGCTTTCATGTTACTCGCATTATCAGTTACAAGGGCTTGTACCCTGGAGGGACCTGTACTTTCAATTTCTTCACTCAGTAATTTGGCTATGTACAGGCAGTCCTCGATGTACAACATTTTGAGTTGCAACATTTCACAGTTACAACATTTATAAATTGACACCCTGTTTCAACTTGCAATGCTTGATCTGATGCAACGCCACGCCATCGAACAAGTTTGCTGCGTCACTCATCTCCCTGGAGAACATCTGCCCAAACTTCCTTGGACACTTTCTTTAAGAAAGCTGACAAGACTCCAAAAAATCCTGCAGCCAACACTCCTGAGAAGACTCCAGCCAAGAACCCTTCAAAAAGTCCAATCAAAAGCCTTTCAAAAAGTCCAGCAAAGTCACCTCAAAGAAGTCCTTCCAAATCAATATGATTGCTATTTACAATATAAATACGTTAATGTAGCTATATTACTCGTCTATAACTGATCGAGTACAAAATTCTGGGGTATTTTTGGTGAAAATAGGGTATTGGGCCTTGGTTCAGGAACCAACCCATTTATATCATTGTTTCTTAAGAGAAAATTGGTTCAGAGTTGCAACGTTTCAACTTAAAATGCGGCTTTCAGGAACTAATTTTGTCATAAGTCCAAGGACTGCCTGTATTCACTTGTATGACTACAAGAGTTGTTAGCAATTGCTTTCAGGAATGTTGGTTCAGGTGTTGCTAACATAATGCTCAATAAAAGATTTCCTTGTATATCAGTCCATCCATCTGACATCAGTGTTGGTGATTCTGCTTGACCAATCCTTTGAATAACCACTGTTTGAACAGTGTCATATTCTCTATCTAAGAGAGAACGTGAGAAGTGATAATGTGATGGTAACTTATATGATGGGCGAATTAATTTGTAATGTTCCCTCCAGTATTGATTTTCAGTTCAGGAAAGAGGTGTACCATTTAAAAATATAGCTTGAGCTAAGTCTCATCTGCTTTTTCTTGATCTTCTTTTGACATTTTGTCCACAAAGCTCGACTGTCTTGAACAGCTACTCATGGTGGATTGCGTATCTGGTGACGGTGATCTTGAAAGCAAGGAGCCTGCTTCTTCTTCCTCCAGACCTGTCAGCTCAACATTTTCATTTTTTGCAAATCTGCTATTTCACTTGAGCTACCAAGTTCCTGCAGCAAAAGGGGGAAAAGATTTTTATTTTAGCCGATTCTAGCCTGGCCTTATCCATTAGAAGGAGAAGTGGCAGGAAGCTTGCTTCTCCCCTCCCTGTCAGAAACAACATTCTGCTGTTCAACTTGCTGCTCAGTTGTCCTGGGACTGCAAGGCCAAAGAGAAGTATAGTTTGGCCTCTGCCATCGGTCAGAGGACTAAGCTCGCTCTGCTGAGTTGAAATAGTTAACTTTTTATCATGTAATTAAAAAAAAAAATATTGTTAAACCTAAGCCACTTTGGGTGCTTAGGGCAAGCAAGGGGGGTAAGAGTGCTCAGAAACCCCCTTGGCTCAGCAAGGGCATTCAGCAATGCCTGATGACTAAAAGGGAGGTGTACAACCAGTGGAAGGGAGGAACTATCACCAAGGAGGAGTACTCCTCCTTGGCCCGGGAGTGTAGGAGGGCTATTAGGACGGCCAAGGCAGAGATGGAACTCAGGCTAGCGCCCAGGATTAAGGACAACAAAAAAGTCCTTTTTCAAGTACATTGGGAGCAAGAAGAGGGCACCAGCAAGACACACATGGTAATCTGGTGGCCACAGCAGACAAGAAAGCTGATATTTTTAACAGTTTCTTTGCCTGTTTTCCTGAAAAAGGACCGGGATATCCCACCTATCAGAGGTAGGGACAACCTTGGGGATAGCTATCAGGCCTTCAGTCATTGCAGATGTAATTAGGGATCTTCCGGAAGGGCTAGACATTTTTAAATCTGCAGGTCCAGATGCCCTCCACACAAGGGTGTTGAGGGAGCTGGCAGGGGTCATCGCGGAGCCTTTGGCCCAGCTGTATGAGCATTCGTGGTCATCTGGCCAGGTGCCAGGGGATTGGAAACTGGCTAATGTGGTCCCTATTTTTAAGAAGGGGAGGAAGGAGGACCCAAGTAACTATAGGCCTGTAAGCCTCACCTCAGTGCTCGGGAAGCTCTTGGAATCATCAAGGAGCTTGCAGGGGAGATCATGTGGGGCAATCAGCATGGGGGGTGTGTGGGGGGCCTGCAGGGGAGATCATGCTCAGGGGCAATCAGCATGGGTTCACCAAAGGCAGGTCCTGCCAGAACAACCTGATTGCCTTTTATGACCAAGTAACTAAATTCTTGGATGATGGTGTCGCTGTGGACATAGTCTTTCTAGACTTTAAGAAGGCTTTTGACACTGTCTCTCACCCCATCCTCATCAATAAATTAAGTGACTGCAGCATTGATGCCTGCACAGTTGGTTGGGTAAAAAATTGGCTGATGGGGCGCACCCAGAGAGTAGTGGTGGACGGGTTGTACTCAACCTGGCAAGATGTGAGCAGTGGGGTCCCCCAGGGCTCGGTCCTCGGGCCCACACTGTTTAACATCTTCATCAGCGACTTGGACAAAGGGGTGGAAAGCATGCTGTCTAAGTTTGCTGATGACACTAAGATGTGGGGCGAGGTGGACACACTTGAAGGGAGAAAGAGGCTGGAACTAGATTTAGACAGACTACAAAAGTGGGCAGATGAGAATAGGATGGGTTTCAATGTAGACAAATGCAGGGTGCTGCATCTTGGGAGAAGGAATCCACAGCATACATACAGGCTGGGGAGTTCCCTTCTTGAAAGCACAGAGATGGAAAGGGATCTTGGAGTCATTATTGACTCCAAGATGAACATGAGCCGCCAATGCTAGACCGCAGTCAGCAAGGCCAGCCATACCTTGTCATGCATCCAAAGGTGCATCTCAAGCCGGTCCAGAGAGGTGATACTCCCCCTCTATGCGACTTTGGTCAGGCTGCAGTTGGAGTACTGCGTCCAGTACTGGGCGCCACACTTCAAAAGGGATGTGGCCAGCCTGGAGAGGGTTCAGAGGAGGGCCATCCGCTTGGTGAGAGAGCAGCAGGACAGGACCTACGTGGAGAGACTGAAAGACCTGAACCTGTTCAGCCTCAGCAAGAGGAGGCTGAGGGGGGACCTTGTGGCTGCCTACAAGCTCATCAAGGGGGATCAACAGCAAATAGGCAGAGCTTTTTTCTCCCCAGCACCACCTGGGGTGACGAAGACCAATGGTCATAACCTGATGGAGAATAGGTTTAGGTTAGAGAGCAGAAGGCAATATTTTACAGTTAGGATGGCCAAAATCTGGAACCAGGGAGGTGGTCCTCACCCCTACATTGGGCAAATTCAAGAGGAGGTTGGATGATCACCTGGGGTCTTGTGAACCCAGCATTCATTCCTGGCTGTGGCAGGGGGTCAGGCTAGATGATCTGTTCAGGTTCCTCCTGCCCTAGCTACTATGAAACTATGCAAGCAGAAAAGCAGGATACAAATATTGTAAATAAATAAATAATAGTCCAGAGTTGCATTAACAACTTTTAAAATTACAATGTTTTAAAACAAAAGAGATGCTAGTCTATATTGTGTGTTGTTTAATATATTAATTCGTGTACTTGCATAGGATTCCTGAAGTAGACATTTCTCAGATGTTGTTCCACCACTTCATTGTACTAGCTTTCTGCATATGGCTTGTACTCTTTCAGGACAGTTTCCACGTTATTAAATGTTTCTTCATTCTTGTTGCGTTAGCACACTCCTACCCACAATATTTACATCTACGAACTTTCTTCCTTCCTTCAGTCGCTTGAACTTCACCATAATGATGCCACCCACGTTTTTTTTTCTGATTAAGCATTATTATGACTACTTCAAACCAAAAATCATTAAAAAACTAACAAATCTTATGCAGACACTTCCAACTTCTCCAACTCAAGAAAAGAAATGAGACACTGCTCTATGTGTATGCTGAACTGAAAGTGAATCAGTTTTACTTTCACTTGCAGTCTGAGATGAAATAAGAATTTTAACTTTGGTTTTGATTTGACCTGCACAGCCAATTAGGTGAATTCATAACTTGATTTTTGGTTTGGATTATTATGTGAGTGTATTTACCCTCCTGTTTACAAATCAATAAAACATATATGTACTCTCTTGCACACTTCCTAGGGATAATCATCTGAAAAACATTAATTACAACTTTGAAACTACCAAGCTTGCCTAATATTGTATTGGCATCCATTCATTGTTACTAATTAATTTTATGAAACAACGAATGTTTAGAAATGGAAAATTTCCCACAGAAAAATAAAGCCCCACATCTCTGGTTATGGGTATTATTCCCACTTCCCCACTGGCTCAGTAAAGCTACTACAGTAGTGTAAAGGAGAAGTAAACTTGTTGGAAACTGCCACTAGGAAATTCACTATGAAAGAAAATAAAATGGAGTCAAAATATGGAACACAAAATCCAATGCATTAAGACAGTAAGATCTATTTATTTAGTTAAAATAAATTGTATGACATCATGACCTGTTATTCAGTGAAAATCCTTCCATTAATAAAACGGGTTCTGTTTTAAGGCTCAAATTATGTTTAGGTAGTTTTGCTAAAAGCCTTTCAGGTTTGGATATTCCCGCGAACTTGCTCTCCCCTTTTGATGATCTCTGGTTAATTGTACCCAAATTAACTTTAAAGTTCAAATTCCCAGGAAATCTTACAGATGTTGAACTTTGGTTATTTCTTCCTTTAACATCAGTTGCTTTGTTCAAGTTGTCATAGTCAACTTGACACACTTCTGTGCCTCTGTCTGCATTGCTTCCATTTAGGTCCCTGATGCTACTGAGATGTGCATCTCTTCTAGATGCAACAGAATATGATTTCAAGGTACGTGTTTTCTGGAGAGTGCTAAGAGTGACGTTTTTGAAGTGCCTGGAAAACTGTAAAGTCAGGTTTCCATTTGTGCTATGCTGGCTAGAATGAGGTTCTCCCAGATGAAGGTAGCTTAAGGTATTTAAATTTAAATCCTGTTGAGAATCTGGTGGATCTTTGCTGGCATGCAGTTGTTTGAGGCTAACTTGAGAAGTTTCAAAAATACGTCCAAATTGTGTTTGCTTGGAGAATAGCCCAATTCCAGGCACAAATAGCTCTGGCTCCATATGCTTGGCAATTTTACTCAGACTGGTTTGAGAGCCTGATGGATGGACATCATGATTCGCTGGAACATCCTTCCAAGTTAATGGATTGTATACAATATATCCATCAACAGGGCATGCATTTTTCTGGTGCTGCAACCAATCATCAATACATTTCCTATGGAACTTAAAAACAAAACATGCATCAAATACATAAAAAGTGGCTTATTCCTAAGTGTTCTTCTATGCCAGTTTAAGTACAAATTATTCCTGAAGGCAAAAATAAATAAAAATTCAAAGTCTGATTCTCCACTTCCTGTAACTGTTCACTCTCCCAAGAAGAAACCAAAAGTAAATTCACTAATCTCCAGGTTAGGTCAATGTGAAACTGGTATACGTTAAGAGAGTATTTACTGAGGCAAATGGTTTAGCAGAAGCCGAGCTGTCTGCTGTAAACCAATACACTTGAATTGTTTGATATATCAGTTAAGTTCTTAACTGCTCCTATGAAGAACAGAATTGCACCTATGCTCACTGACACATATAGACTCAGTGCTGACTCCAGTGTTTTTTTCCTCCTAGTTCTCCTTGTATATCTTTGGTAACTATTGATGCTGAATTGATTGTGTCTACTTCCAAGCAGTAGCTTTTCTTTTCTACAGGATAGTAAAAATCATCATGAAAAATAGTGTCATTCTGTCAACAAAGAGAATGCTGCTGGTCAGGGAGATATTTCCAGATTATAAGAATTTGAGAAAGATGTTTTATATGGGTCTAGTAAAGCGCTGGTGCAGACTGCTTTTGATGCACACGTTGCTAAGGTGCTCTAAAAAGATAAGTGGATCCAAATTATGTAACTTTTATTTAAAGTGTCAAGTTATACTCAACGCTGTAAGTGCCAGGAAAGTCAACCTTCTCTACGCCACAGAAGAAGTATGTTGAGAACACAGTCAGGTTCCATAATTAAGGACTACGAAATCAGAATCGGAAGCCACTTTCTTATCCTGTGATCTCTTTAAGATAGATAAATAAAACCCAGTCTCAAATGGGTGTCTAACGGGATCAAAATATTTGCAAGACAGAAAACTACCTACTATTAAAATTTAAGAATAATCTTTGTTTTCACACCCGCAGGAGTGGTGATGGAACATTTGTTCCAGGCACACAGCAGTTAGAAGGAAATGAACGGAGAATGAAGCTGCACAAACAGCCAATGAACAGTACTTTCTCAAACATTCAGAGCTTACTCTACAATGGTACACACATCACTGACAATAGGGAACTGTAAAATAAATACACAAGGGCATATAGTATATAAATACTAAGCCACTCATAACTTTAATTCATTTCCTTTAAAGTCCCTGGATTTTCTCAATAACTTTGCCATTGAGCTACCTACATTTAATTGATAATACTGTATTTGCACTGCCATCTAAGCAGTGAGTACAATCATTTGTTGATAGACATAATATTAAGAAACAGGCTAGTAAAACTATGTTGAATGTTAACAGATTAAAGTGCTGATAGTCTTGAAATAGAGTATGATAATGACAAAGAATCAAATTATTTACCTAATGATTTGTTTGCTGAACATTCATATTCTTTTCAATGTTTAAGTTAATCTGATATGTAATATTTCATGAACTTTGTATAAAATAAATATCTACACCACACAAGCATGACAACACAGATTAAGAATGCACTTTTACCTTGTGATTACATGGCAGGAGTCTTGCATACTGACCAAGGCAAAAGATCTTCAAACACAGTCTACACTGCAAGCCTGGAGCAAGTAAATTGCTACATTTCCTAACCAATGTGTAAGGTATAGATTTTACAATGTGCTCTGGGATACAATTGGTCCTAAAAAATATAAAAAACCAGAATAGTTTTCAATAAATTAGGAAAAGAGCCAATGAAACTGAAATTTTCAAAGTCGCAAGCCAACCTCTGGTATAGGAATATCAGGTTCTGGTGGGCTGATTATTGAGCAGAGTGATTTGTTAACCTAATCAATTTGCAACAGTCATTTCAAAGACCCCAATCTTGCTATAGAACATCCACAAATGGATCCTCCCCTAAGAGGAGAAATAATTATGATAATTTATTCAGACCTCCTATGTAATATAAGCTACAGAAATTCACTTAGCAAGTTTTACATCAAGCTTCCTGGTTGAGAGATTACTTTATTTTAGAAGAACCAAGGCACAAAGAAGTTAAGAAATTTGTCCAAAGTCGCAGTCTACATCTATACCAGTGGTGATCAACCTTCTTATCTTGCAAGCTGAGTCCATCTGTGTGCTGAATTTGGCCGAAGAGCCATGTGGCGGGGGCATGGCCTGCTGCTGACTCAGCTCTGTGGGGGGAACGGGTGTGGCCCAGCCCCAACCCCACAAGTTAAGGCTTGGCAATTTGACAGCAGGGAAGGAGTGTTGGGTTTTTTGTGTTAGAATAAATGTAATGCACATTCATGGCTTCCTTTAATCAGTATAGATGTACCCCACAGGAAGCTTGTGGTGCAAAAACAGAACATTATCCCTGAAGTCCTGCAATGCTCTCATGCCTTACTGAGACACTGTGGGAGATGCATACATTGCAGGATTAGGGGCCATACACAGTAATCTGTTCTAGTACTGAGTAGTAAATTTGAGGGTGTTACTTTGAAGAGTATGATGGGAGACCACTACTGTAGAGACAAATGATCTCTCAGGCAGGTCAAATAGGCCCATTCTGAAGGACACTCACAGTTTAAGATTCTGCTTCCAACTCTTTAGGTATCTTGGAGTAGGTTATCTTTAATACAATAATCTTGTTAGTATAAATATATGTACATTTATAGAAGATCAAAATTCATATTTATCTGAGCCTGTTTGTCCTCAAATTCAGACACAAGCAAATTTATTAAAAATGCAAATGAAAGTCTCGTCCATTAGCCACCAAAATGTTATGGGATTCTGCCTTTCCTATTTCCAAATCAAACGATTCATCTCAGTAATAATCTGCTCCTGAAAAATACTAACCCACCTACCTCCACATTTAATTACTTCGTAAGCGAACAGGATGGGTTTTTCTTGCTCTTAACTGAAAGGTAGCTCAGAGCGTGACAATTTTAAAATGCTTTTCCAAGATGCATGGCATTAATCTCTAAGCCTAAGTGAAAAGAAATTCACTCACCTGTAAATTAAATTTAACTTACTTTAAGTACATTAATAGGATAAAAAAGTTAATATCTGCTTTCTAGAAGGCATTTCTAAAAACAAGAAAATATGAATATACTGAGTTGTTTACATAATGTTGAATATGGAAACTCAAAACTTAAATAGTATGGGAAACATGGTATCTTACTTCTGAAGACGTAACATCTCTTCTTCATCTCGTGTATTAATGGTTTTTAAATTCCCTCTTGAAGCTGATAATTGTGAAACGTGTTTAAGTGACCTCCAACTCTGATTTCTCTTCTATAATATTCAGAAAGAGGAACTATAAATATTTTAATAAAGTAATTCTTTATCAATTTCTGTAGCAGAAAATACAGGTTAATCAATGTTCTGACTGAAGTCCCTTTCCAAGAAGACTTTCTTTTCTCATCTAAAGCTTTGGAAAAACCTTAAAGTATGGTATGCTGACTCATAGCACTTAAAGACCATCTTGACGCATGTCAAAAAAACCCTCTTATCCTTAGGCAAAATTGAAGAGCTAATATTTCTAGGTCTTTTAAGGCAAAGCTGCAGGAAAATCAGACGTGTGTTTGAAACTGCCCCTTGCATCTGAGTCCATGGTAACTGCTATTCATAGTTTCAATGCTTTGACTCCACAAAACAGTGTAGCAATATAAAAGAACTAGCCAGTTACAGAAATGTTCAAAATGACAGTGTGCTAAATCAATAGCTAGCCCTCTGGAACCTGTGGGAGGACAGGACATTTCATACTTATAATCTCCTGCTTGAGCTCTAGGCCTGTATACTCAGCACTCCTCAGAGCTACGGCTCCAACAAAGCCACACCAGATGGAGTTAGCCAGCCAGCTGGTTAACTCTGGATATTGTTTGCAGAGATCCTTACTCTGGAATGAAGCAACTGAGAAGTTAAGTGTATTATTTTTTCCATAGAAGTGTTACCAGACACTAGAGGGGGAATGTTGTTCACCTTTCTCCTCATTTTCTTAACTCCTCCGTTATCGAAAGAGAGCTGCATCAAGGCCCAGGCCAAAAATAGAGACCACTACTGACCTCCTTGTCATGTAGTTAGAGGCTAATTGGGAACATTCTGAAGTACCTTCTAAGGTGTTCTTCCTAATTCTTTATGGGCTTTTTTATTGGGCTGTCTTTTAACCAGAAATCCTATTTAGTGCATATATATATATATATATATATATTTTAAAAGAACAGTTTATTACACTTCCATATAAAATATTCCCTGTATTTGTCTATTAGACGGCTTTGGATGTAGTGTAATAAAACCCACTACCATACCTGTCGAAAGGTAAAAACATGCGGAGGATGGCAAAACTTTCTGTAACATTCATGGCATAGGTGATATTCAACACACACCGTGCACCTAAAAAACACAACAAAACAGGGGACTTGCAGAATGGAATATTAACATTTTTAGAATGATACATAAATGTAAAGAAAACCTTTGTTAAAGTTTTGGCATAAGAAGTCCTAAATTACTTGTATACACTTAATCTAACTCACTTATTGCCATGTTGGCAAGTTTTTAGGAAGCAACACTTAATATTTATCAGTTTTTGGCTAAATTTTCCACAGAAGTCTCACTATGTGCTATTCTTATCTCGGGGGAAAAAGGGAATATTTAGGTTTCTGAATGGCAACAATTTATGTAAGAAAATATTACAGATAATAAAGCTTGTATGATAGAGTGAATAGGTTCATGGTGTTCAAGAGATTCTAATTCAAGATGAAGAAATCAACATAGCATACTCCTCAGTAATGGGGTTAAAAAAACAAGCAAACTACCCATATGTTATATGGGTATAGCATATAACATAGTGACAAACAATAAAGCAATTTTCCAAAAGTGAAAAATCACTTTTTCAAACACTTATTTAAAGTAACTTGATGGCTGTTCTACATTGATAGACAAGCAGATTATGGTTACTATTTTATTTTAAAAAAGAAAGTTAAACTGAGTTTTGTTACTTTTGACCTTGACTCAATTCCCAGCAGAGCTAACTTGAAGAAAAAAACATCCAGTCGGCATAAATATTCCAATTCTGTAAGAAACTTTACTCTTAACAAGAAGTCACACTGTCAGTGACATTACTCATGTGAGCAAGGTTATTATTAGGACTCGCAACCAGTAAAAATCACATGATTTCATACCAACTGAATTACACTAGATGACTCTAAGTGGTGACTCACCCTCATTACATCAGTGACTAAAAGATCTCAATAGGTGTCTGTCGCACGTACCATTGTAACACAAAGTGATCAGAAATCAATCGTAAGTGGTTGATGACATACTCAGCTTTAAGTTAGAAGAACAGATAAAATTTATTTTCCAGGAAAGTCAAAAGGTAGAATAAGCAATAAGTTATAAAATACTTTTGAAGGCATACAGTTAAAATGTACATACTCTTATTCATAAAAAACTTACTTGTAGCATTTTCCTTGAATTGGAAATACTCTGCAGTTATTACAGGGGATTCCAAGGTGTCTGTCAAGCCTCATTTTCTCTGCTGCAGTCACAAGCTGACTAGAGTTCCTGAATTCTTCTATAATGAGCTTTAATGGTGCAAATTCTTCCCTACAGAGGGGACACTTTACCACAGACTCATTCTCTAATTCACCCTGGTGATCAGCCCAAATCTTCATACATGTGATGTGAACACTGTTACCACAGCTGTACCTACAAAAACAAAACAGCATCAATTTCTGTACCTGTCCATAAATATTTAGGCAAATCTACTATCTCAAACTAAATAGCCTAGCCTTTTTAATTATAACAGTGGATTTTTGCCTTTCTTGCAATAAAATGAGATATATGTAATGGGAGGTGCTTACTAGTGGGTTAAAACTTCCCCATTTATAGAATCCTTGCAACCATAATTTTGTAGAAATGATACTTCTTTATAATTGGCAAGTAAAATAAGCTCTTGCCAGATGTATAACATGAAAAGCAAACTGTTTACTTAACCTGCAGTAAGTGACGGGAAGCATTTTCTTTAGTAGTTCTTCCTGGCAAATAGGACAGACATCCTCCACATCAATTTCTTTCTGATTAATGTATCCATCATCCTCTTTCTCTAATGTTTCGGTGGAGAGAGCTTTGGCTTTTGGGCTAGATGACTGTTCTTGATGTACTCGTTGAAGCACATCATTGATTTCTCTTTCCAGGAGACCTAACTGAAAGGCATCTACCAAAAATAAACTCAAAATGAAGGTTTTTTGCCAAACTTTAACACTTGGAAATACTCAGTTGTTACAGGTGTCAGTCTATATAATCTGCCTTGTACTATGTCAGTTTTGATACATTTATAGCCCAAGAAATATTGCAAATCTAAATTCCTCATTTGAAATTTATTTTGAAATTTAAAATGATGGTGTATTTACAGCTTCCCACCTAAAATGATCTTTATGGCAGAATGTGTTTTGTTTTGTAATTTTTAATACAACTGGATATTTAAATGTAGTTAAGAGGTTAATGTATGACTAATATTCTGAAACAATTCTAAACTAAAACTCTTTACATTACACATTATGTAAAATGGCATGCTTTGCTTCTAGGCCAGAAAATCATAGATTCAAATTTCATGTAAGCACATTGTCTCAAACCCAAATGCTGACATTAGGGGTGTTACAATGTTGGAAGTGCATTTACATTTGCATTAAATATTAAAATACAATTATAGTGTAATAAATTAGTCTAAAAACAACACTGAGATGATCAATATCTTTCATTGTAAGATTTTCCATCAAGTTTGCTCCCTTTCTTAAAAAATATGATTATAGATAGAGCCTCCCCTCTTCCCCCTTAACAGCTGGCACTGCTAAATGAATCATCTGGAAAGTCAGGCTGTGCATTTGCTGATTCCTGCAATATAGGTTCTATAACAAGAAATAAGAGAACAATTTTATTGATAATGCATGGTTAATAGGGGTGTGCGAACTGGGCCATGTTCAATTCAGATTCCACCTAAATTGGGGGACAGTGATTCAATTCGTTTATTTGGATCACCGTCCTGATTTGATTCAGCTGAATCCAAATCTGAAGATTTGATGATGATTCGGAGAATCAGCGATTCAGCCATAGACATAGCTTTAAACGTTTTTTCTACATACCTCAAGGTACCAGAAGTGGCTCGTGAACGCTGCAATGGTGGGGCGGATGGAGCATCCCACAGGAGCACAGAGGGGCCCCCCCGCTTGCTTGGTGGCAGACCCGGAAGTCCACTACCGAGCACATGGGGGGGATCTCCCCCCCGCACCCCTGGCTCGGCCACGGGGGGACCCCAGGTGGGGGGGGGATTGGCCACGGGGGGACCCCAGATGCCCCCCCCAGACCCAGGAGGCACCAGTCACTGAGCTGATGGGTGGACCAGAAATGCCTCTGGTCCACTTCCAGGTCCACCACTGAGCACGCTGGGGACCTCCCCCACCCCCGCACTCCTGTGGGATGCTCCCTCTGCTCCACCATCACAGTGTTCATGAGCTGCTTGGTACCTTGAGGTATGTGGAAAAAACATTTAAAGCTGTGTCTATGTCCGAATCTCTCTAAATCGATTCAGAGGCTTCCAATTTGATTCAGAGAGATTAAAAGGTCTCCTGATTTGATTTGGAGATTCAGCTGCCAAATCAGGTCGAATCTCTGCTGAATTGAATCAGCGACCAAAGCTTCGCACAGCCCTAATGGTTAAAGGTTAATGCATAAACCAGGTGACTTTTTCTTGAGGTGATGTGGTCTCTGAAAAGCACACAGTAAAAAAAAAAAATTAGCAAAAGTTTAATTTTATCAAAAAAGTTAAACCTACATTATTCGTACCACCTAAAAATACAAATATAAATAATATAAAAGTACTACTTTTCTCAAAATAACTATTTTGACTATGGCTGTACTTTTAAACTAAGGTTTATATTTATTGTTTCACTCTGGATCCTACTCGGGATGAATATTTTTAGAACTTTCACTTCACGTTTGTTTTGTTTTTTAATTTATAAAAAAAATATACATCAGTCCCTTTTTCTTCTCTAAAACAATTCTGTGAACAATAAAGCCATGTCAATGTACTTCAACTGAGAATATGGTCCATAATGTGTGAGATTTTATAAATGGAATGATTCTGGCCCATACAATTATGAGCAACTTCAGTGGGTTTTAGGGATCCACAAAAAGCATATCCCTCCAGGAAAAGTCTGGACACTAGACCATACAAAGCCATCTCCACTCTTCATTTACAGGGGCACTATTCAGAGCCTTTAGGCACTGAACAGAGCAGAGATCTGGGATATGGGTATAGTTTATTGCTAGTATAGGAAAAGACTGAACAAATCTGAACAGCTCTGGTAGGTATTCTAATTTATGCTGAAAAGCTCATTGGCCTTCAGCTGGCTCACAATCTATTTGGCACAAATGTGGCCGAAAACTGAACTGTATTTTCTGTGCTCGGTAAAATACAACATCTGCCCATGACTACAAAATTACTTATACTTGTTAAGTTACTGAAATACATGTAAACAGAACATGCTTTGCAATACGTAGTCTGCCAGGTGCTCTAACAACAGAAATAATCTACTCTAACAACCCACAAGTGTTGTAAATGACTAGATTTTTAACATCAAACATTTTACAAGGGTAGTTTCAGAAGCAGCTGATGTTGTTGATGCAATAAAAGAGATGTTCTGTCTCAGACTGATGAAGCCAAATCTTGGCAATGGCTTAAAGCATAACAATGTTATATGCTGCTCAAGAAAAAAAAAACAGTGATTGAAAAGTAACCTTATACAAATTCCAGAGAACATTGTCTTTGTATATTTAAATGCTGTTGCATTCTTTCTGTAATATATAAAATACGAAAAAGAGGGTAACACCTACATTCATGATTTCTTGGAAGTTTGAATTTCTTCAACAGTATCCTAACGATGAATGACAAAAAGATTATCATCTTAAAAATTAAGGTAAAACAAATTACTTGCTAATTCAGCCTTAGATTTTGGGGTACAATAAAAGGCTTATGGTATTTCAGAGACATATAACATTAGCATTAAAGAGCAAAGCTATACCTTGCTCTGCTACAAATGTATTTTTATTAGGACCTTTATCTCACAGCACTATGGAAAAAGACTTGAGAGTCTTGGTAGACCACAGACTCAATGCAAGTCTGCTGTGTGATACAGCTGCATAAAAAGCTAATTTGATTTTAGGATACATCAACAGAAACATTAGGTGCAAGGCATGGGAGGCAATAGTACCTCTTTACTTGGCACTGGTTAGGCCTCATCTGGAGTACTGCGTGCAGTTCTGAGCTCCACTTTGTAAAAAGGACATGGAGAAGTTAGAGAGGGTCCAGAGGCAGGCAATAAAGATGATCAAGGGCTTAGAAAGCAAGCCATACAAGGAGCAGCTAAAGGAGCTAGGCATGTTCAGCTTGTAGAAAAGGTACTTAAAAGGGGACACGATAGCAGTCTTCGAATACTTGAAGGACTGCCATAAAGAAAAGGGAAAACACCTCTTGCTGCAGAGGATGCAAACCAGTGGCTGGAAGTTGCAGTTTGATATCTAGAAAAACTTCTTCACTATTAGAACAATGAGGCAGAACAGACTGCCTAGGGAAGTTGTGGACTCTCCATCACTAAAAGTGTTCAAGAACAGGTTGGACAGCCACTGGCTGGAGATGATCTAGGTGTAGTGCCTATATTCTACCATGGGTATTTCCCATGTTTCTAGGCTTGGCTGGTTGCCCCCCCTGCTCTCTTTTCTGCTGTGTCAGGATGTTTTTAAGCCTTCCTAGAAGAAGCAGGTGCTTGCTACAGGCAAGGCTGGGGACTTTCACTGGGGTATGCCAATGCTCCTGCTGGGACCAAAGCCAGAGGTTCCTAAGGGGTGGTAGCGGGGAGGGGGTAGAGGTTCTGATTCCAAGTCAGGTCAGAGCCGGAGCACTCAGCATCTTGCCCCTCCACTCAGGGTCAGACTGATCACCATATTTGGGGTAAGGAAAGAATTTTACCCCATGGTCAGACTGGTACAGACTGTGGGTTTCTGCTTTCCTCTGTAGTGGGAGGTGTGTGAACCTCTTCCCAGAATCTCTTGAGCACATATTGACATTTCATGGAAGCAGGACATTGGCTACGACGGTTCCCCTGCTTTAGAGTGCTAGGTCTGTGTTGTGTCAAGGTTTACAGTAGTCTTACGTAGAGTTTTGATTAGTTTTTATAGGATGGCTTGGATAGGGATGATCTTGCCTAAGGCAGGAGGCTGGACTAGATGACCTCTGGAGATCCTTTGCAGTCCTACTTCACTATAACTTCTCTTGGCAGTTTGCTTAACGACTTGATCCTGCAAACCCCTTTCCTACCGGTTTCTATGCTATTTTCTAAACCACACATACACTTTAACCAAGACATAGGTAATATCCCTAACAGTCTTTTATGTAGGAATTTTTAAAGTCCACATTAAAATTCTGTGTGTTTACCAATTTTTGGTTACATAAGAAATAATATTAAATTAGAAAAATATGATTGGTGACCTGTTCAAATGGCAAAATGGGGGAATGTTGAGACAAATAAATTCTTGACACTTTATGTGACTGGTTCTTGATGCAGTTAGTGCTACGGCACAGAAAAGATTGTTCTTAAGTCTAAAATCGCCAATTAATTCAAGAAGTAACAATAGCTGGGACATGAAGTAGTAGTGATCATAACCTAATTTGTGTTCTATGGGGAAGTAAGGTACCAAAAATAAGAAAGATTAATTTTAGAAAATGAGATTTCAATAAAAACAGGCCTTTACTTTAATTGAAGTAGGTAAAAATCACTAGGACTTATCTCCACAGAGAGAATATACAGGAGTGTACAATGTGAACTTTTCAATACACTTACTGTATTTACTGGAATCCAGTATGAAGTTCTTTTCCCCATTCAGTGTGGGGAAAAAAGCCTCTCACTTTGGGTTTGAGTACAAGACCAGGAGACATGCAGCTGCTGCTCTGGCCCTGACCTGGGCTTGGAATCAGAACCTCTGCACCCCTTTCCCTGGCCCCCTCACCCCTGGCATGGAGCACATGGTGGCTCCAGCACCCACCTGGCTAGGTAGCAGCAGCAGCTCCAGCTCACACTCCAGGGCAGAAACCATTATGTGCTCCATACACCCAGCCAGGGCCAGAACCATGACTTAGAGTAAGCAGCTATAGGGGGAAGGTAAGGGGCTGGGAGGAGGAAAGTGGCTAGGGGTGAGGGAACAGGCAGCATGGAAAGCCAATTACTGGGAGAGGCAGGTACAAGACAGCATGTCCCTGGGAGGGGGCCAAAGGCAGGGGGGACTAGGTGTGGTGGGGGAGCTGGTATCATAGGGGGCAATGGCAGGGAGGGTAAGCAGTGGGAGTGACAGGCAGCAAGGGGAAAGGAGATTTGGTCACTTGACTCCTCCATTGCCTGGCCCCCTGCCACTGCTTTCCCTGCTGCAGTATATCCACATAGAATCCGATGATTGATGGGTTGTCTTAAATTTGAAGTCATCCTAGATCTGAGTAAATATGACACTCCAGACAAACTCGTTTTTGGATGGAGAGCTAGTATGGCGTACATTAGGCACTGTAAGATTCACACCTTATCATACTGCTGCTTAGCTTGTGTATGTAAGCTGTTCCACCTGGAAGGTGGAACAGGTGCTACTTAAGAAAACCACCTCAAAAGACGTTTGTGTACTGCCAAACAAAAAAGGAGCCAGGAAGGCAAATACTATGTCACCATTACTAAATACCAAGGTTGGAGGAGCTCTTTGAGCCAAGCTGAAATCCTTCAATATTTGGTGATCTGTCCTACTGAAGTCAACAGACAGTAGCCCAAGTTACACTAAACAGCAAATAAGGATGAAGTAAAAAAATGCAAGATGTATTTCAAAGAGAACACAGCTAAAGGTATAACATCAAACAAGATGCTTTCAGAACACCGTGAGCAGGAAGCTTGCAGCCGTGTCAACTGAATTGCAGGGCTAGCAGAAGAAGGTTGAGGAGACTGCTGAGAAGCTAAAGATTTCTTGGCACAAGTTTTCTGCAGAAGGGGATGGCACTTCTTGCACTTGCTGCCAGGTCCTAATAACAAAGATGAGTTCCTTCTAGCAACCAACCTGTTAGAAGAGACACTGGGGAAAACAGATAGATTAGAGAGCAAGAGGCTGCTCTTTACAGAGGCAGTGCTAGTTTGTTCCTGTCATTCCAAATCTGTCTAGGTGCGTTCTAGTTTAGTGACATCAGATACTTTCTGGTCCCAAGTAAGGCTTGCTGGGTAGAATGTCCATGTTCAAGCCAAATGGCTATTTCCTACAGCAATGCCAGGTTTGCTACCCGCCTGTCTCCTCTTCAGTAAAGGGAAATTCTCCTAGCAATCATTTTCATTAGAATCTACCTGATCCCTTCTAAACTCTTGGTTCCACAGATGTTAATTGCCCTCTCCTCTTTTTAATGGTTGTGTTGTTTCTGAACTATCACAAGACAGCAGAACTGCAGAACAGTTAGCTGCTCTTGGTAAGGAAGCTCTGAATTCACAGCCAGGCAGTGATTACAACTCATTCCAACAAAGCTACATGGGTTTTTGCTTCAATCTTAAACTGAGTAATACAGGCCCAGGACCCTGCTTATTAGTAAAGCTTCTAGTTCCTTTCTGCTTGGAGAAAAATACATGCTGTGTTATATGGGATAATGTACCTCACTATCTGCCACCCCCTTTTCAAAATCCTAGCTCTGCCCATGTGCCTACCCAATGCCCCAGGTTGATGAATTGCTACAACAGCTGGGGAAGGCCAAACATATATCAACAGTGCACTTAACAAAGGGATACTGGTAAATACCCCTTGCTCCAGAGTCTGGAGAGCTAAGTGTTCCCAGCTCCACGGGGGCATCAGCAGTTTGGAGCCCTCCCCTTTGGTCTCCCCACCACGTCCTGGTGCTTGACGGGCAAGGTTCTGCTGTCCCACCGTGGCTGATATTCACCAGCCTCGAGGCACAGCGTTGCCAGGTATATAATTATCATATTTATACAGTCATTTCAACCCCTGTGTGATGCATGATCAATAACTGTAAGTGGGTTCAAAATGCAGGACAATTTTTGAGACACTTAATTGATGCAGCATAGGCAAAGCCCAAGTCACTCTCAGAGAGTCTTAACCAACTTTTGGGTTTGCTGTCAGCACTTTTTTTTTTACGACAGCTTTGCCTTGCAATAAAGGAAGGCTTCAACTTGGACAACCCAATTCTCACTCACTCAACGGCAAGTTATGGCAAGCGATATAAAGTAAATAAGAAAACGACTTATTTGCATCGTTTTTTCAGCCTACGATAGCTTTTCAGCAAATGTGATGTTTGAGCTTCCAATATGATAATTTCATATTCAAGACCTGGGGATGCTGTTGTGACAGGACGTCCTCAGAGAGGCAGGGCCAGGCCGGGCAGGGCAGGGTGGTGCTGGGGCGCTCCGAGGTCCAAAGCAGCGAGTGCCCCCCCCGTCGGGAACCGAAGTACTTGGGGCACCTTTGGGGCAGGGGCTCAGCTCCGCGGCACCCGGCGCTGGGGCTCCCCAGGCGCGGGGAGCGGGGGCTGGTGACGCAGCCGAAGTGCCAAGGCCGAGACCCTCTGAGGAGCTGCGCTCCCTCCCCCCTGCCCCGTGGGGCCGCGCCAGGCTCCGCCCGCCCGCCCGCCCGCGGGCCGCTACCAGCACAGGTGCGCGCACAGGTCCCGCTCCCTCCGGAAGGCGGCGCAGGTGCAGGAGTGCGGGGCTCCCAGCAGCACCTGCAACAACAGGCCGCGCTCAGCCGCCGCGGGGGGACGGGAGCGGGGTGGGGGGGAGGTGGGGCGCGAGGCGAGCCGTACCCGCTGCGGGGGCCCGCGCTCCTCGCGCAGCACGAAGGCTGTGGGGCCGAGCTCCCGCACGATGCGCATGGTGCAGTGCAGAGCCCGCTCCTGTTGCCGCCGCAGCGCCGCGCTCCCGCCCGGGCTCCGCTGCCGCGCCCGCCACATGGCCGCGGCCCGCTGTTGTGTCGCTACGGCAACCGCGCGCGCTGCCCCCGCCCCCGCCGTTGTGTCGCCATGGCAACCGCCGGCCTTCCTGCGCGCGCTGCTTGACAGCCCGTGGCCCCACAGCGGCGCCCGGGGGAGGCTCTCGGCTGCCCCCGAGCTCCACCCCGGGCTGGGGGGGCATCCCAGCGGCATGTGGGCTTCCGCGGTTGCACGGGTTTCTTTTCCGGGGCCGGGCTAGAGCTTCCTCTCCCCAGTACACCCCAATTGGCTAGATTTTACATTAGGTTTTTACCCCCCGCAACAAACTAGGTCAAAAGAAGCGAAAGGTGTTGTGTCATGAATGCCATCTGCTTTACAGTCACAGCTAGGGCTCTTATTCACAGCGAGTGCCTTGACAGCACCCACGGTACTTCGCTGTTAGCCAGGTCTGCCCCAGGCGTAACATTGCCACGGCTGAACTCGGGAGCGGCGTTACTGCGAGGGCAGATTTAAAACCGGCGAAGTAAAACGAGTCTGTGAAACAGAAGAGCAGCATGCCCAGGAACAGCTAACAGACAGGGAGGCTGCAGAAGAAAATTCGGACGGTTAAAAAAAAAGAGCGTGTGGCTAACACCTGTGCAGTGGGGAGATTGGTAGGAAGCAGGGAGATGATCGTGAGCCATGCCAGGCAGCGTGTGCATAGTTGTTGGCCATGCAGTCGCATCCTCAGTGGCTTGATAGAGGAGGCTATCATGAGCCATGAAGTCAACTGACTCTATCAGCACTACCTAAATCAAAGTGCTGATGAATTTCTCCCAGGCTGTTGGCTTTAAAGTTTGAGTGGGGCAGGAATCAACTGCACCATTGCATCTTCCTTAGATCTGCCCCTAGATCTAAAATGTGAAGGTTTAAAATGTGAAATAGATGAAAGTCAGGTCAGAAAGTCCAGAATTGTGGAAAAACCTCTGGCCAGCAGCTGCCTCACCCTACAGGTGCCTAAACTGTAATTATCTCACTCTCTACCTTAAAATTTGCCTGGCACCCAGATGTATGTCCCTGTGCAAGCCTGGAACTGCCTCAGCTTTGACAGGGAGGGATAAGTTACCAATAGGTCCAGGCCTGATGTGATAGGGAGCCAGAAACTAGGTAAAACCTGAAGGGTTCACTACAGTAGATTTCCAAAGCATGCCTGCCACACAGACCAGTATCATCCAATTCCTCGCACAATATTAATGGTGATCACAATGTTTAAAACATGGCTTTTGGTAAGTGCTCCCCTCTTCTACTTTTCCATAGTATGTAGTCAAATGGCTAAGCAGTTGCTCAGGAAGTGAGAGAGTCAGGCCCCTATCAGGGGATTAAAAACAAATGTGTTTCAATTTTCCAGGAAGTGATGCTGGACTTTCAGCTGTTGGCGTTAAAGTCTCTCGTTACAGGAGGAGATCTGGGGTCTAGATTCTGCTTCAAGGACTGTTCACATGTGTTATCTAAAGACTTTCACATGCCTAATGTAAATGCAATGTACTCCACATATATTAGGTAATGTCAATGTCAGTTCCAGTCTGTTTGTTACAAACTAGTTATTTGCATGTCGGTTAAATGCCTACACTACAAACGACATCCATGTATAGTATTTTTGAGCCCCTACTGTTTTTGTAATTTAACTAAATTACTTTGTAATTTAACTATGCTCCCCAAACTGCAGACTGTCACTATGACTGTCTACTTTTTAACTGATTGGACCCTTTTGGCAGCTGCAAAAACAGCGAAGGGGAAGTAGCTGTCCAAGAGCAACTATTAGAAATCTGAAAATGACTAGAGCCATTCGGTTTCATGGCTACCTTCATTTTCAGTAGTGATCCCCAAACTGAGCATTACAAACCTTGAAGGGAACTAGTTAGTTTCAGAGCTGTGTACTTAGTGAATGCATACCTTACATTAAATTCAGACAGGTGCATAGTCTAAGTAAGTGCACAGCTTTTTGCAGTTTTGAACTTCAGCTTTAAGCATCCTTGTGCTTCAGCTTTAGGCATCTTAGTCTTTTTTTATGGTCTGGCCTTTAACTACTTGAACATTTATGTGAACTCTTCACTTTCACTGTTTTCATCCCTCTGTATTTTTTAATAAAATAGTACATTAAAAATAATACACCCAAGCAGAATTTTTTCAATGATCTATTCATATTTTTCCTCTTTGCTGTTAGAGAAATTATCTCAGAAGCTTAAAAATAACATCTTTGTTAGTCTGATTTTGCCCTCTACCATCTGGCAAACCTTGAATCTTTTCCAATAAAGTAGAAATTAATGTTGCTAAACTACGTACCAACACCATTCTGTAGTTTACTAATTAGTTTTACAATTCACTTGTTTACTAATTATTTGTTAGTAACCTGTTTTTTGTGCAGTCAGTAGAGAGAACTGTTATACTTTGTTTCTTTTTGCCTTTAAATACATTATCGCAACTATTTATTTATTTTAGATTAAGCATTCGTCTCATTCTCTAAGCATCCTTGTCTAATTCATTCCCACAATAATATCCAAAAAGCTCCTACTATTCCAATGAAATACCAAGAATGAACAACAAACAAACAAACAAGTCATCCTGTACAATTTTCTATTCATCATTTTTTCAAGTGTCTAGGAAAATAATGATGACAGAATGGTATGTCTTTACAGAACATTACCCTTTCTATTTTTGTGACAGTGCTAGTTCCAATGTTTTCATAATACATTATATGTACAGTTTACAACTGTTCCATTGTGCAATAGGAGATAGTTTCCCACCTTTCATGGCAGTTTTATTTGTGACAGTCCCAGGAGACACCTAGAAGACTAGAGACTGTGCTATCAAATTCCTTGGTGCATGACTAAGTGGAGTTGCATCACCAAGTCTTGTTCCCTGAGCCTTGCCTTTTAAAGGAAGGTACCTTACTAAAATAATACTATCTAAGGTTGTAGTATTTCTCTGAAGGGGAGCCACTGAGAGGTCAAAATACAACCCTCATCCTGGCTTAATCATTCCCATGGTCTTTCCCGTGAAAGGATTATTGCAAGCCTGAGAGGCCCTCTACTAGGTTTTCCATATGTGGGGAAGGATAACAATCCACTTATTCAGCATCCCCTTCTCCTATGGATCTTGGGCATTTGATTGCTCTTTGTGCATTCAAAAATTGTCCTTCATACTTCAGTGCATTTGTGCTAAAAGTTACAGAAATAATACCGTGGATGATGGTGATGATGATTAACGATCATGATGAGAACAGTAATAATGATTAATTTTTCTAATATTAGAGCATCCCAAAGTTATAGTGAATTAAAATTTATAATTCAGGTATGTAAATTTCCAGTTTTGCAAGTTTTAGCCTTGCAGGTGATGCACAGCACTACAGTCAATCTGCTTGTTAGAGTTTTATGCCTGCAGCAATATTTTTGACCAGCAGGTGGTGCATTTTGCTTGGTTAGAGAATAAATATGCTAAGCTATAGAAGGTAACAGAAATTTCTGGGTAACAATATAGCAATCATCCCAATATGATTTGATATCACAGTTAAATGTCTGTACCTCTAATTTTCTCAATTAAAATTTAGGTAGGTAGGAGTGATACCTTTTGAATATGTTTGAAAACTGTATTGTTATTTGTACTGAGTATGGAACAAACAGACTCTCAAAGTACCTGCGTCTCACCCAGGTATGATCTAACTGTTTAGGAAAAATGTGACAACATTTGCTTAATTGTTCATTCTTTTATTAGTACTACTATTGTGTGACAAGGATCAAAGGCCAGTGACAAGGATCAAAGGCCTGTTATGCTAAGAACTATATACACAATTAAATGTAATGATACAATTGAAAAACAACTTCCTTCTTCAAATGTTTGGTTAACAAAAACATTCACCTGTGGGGCTGCAGTTTTCTAAACTTTGTGAAAAAGGATGTGCAACTTTTAATTAAAAATGTTCAACCATTTTTGAGTTATGGAAAAGGGGAAAAGCACCTTTTCTATTGTACACAAATTTCTACACTTAGAAAACTAATCAAAAACCCCCCCAAAAAGGTAACAATTCTTATAACTTGTCTGTACTATCAATATAATGATTATGTATGTAAATATAATATTCAGTAATATTTATTAATATTCAAAGAATCTGGCTGCAAACTGGTTTACTGGCTAGTGAAGTTTTTGTCTTCTGCATAGGGGAAAGCAACTTTTCAAATTTATCTAGGAATTTCAAAGTCTGAATAAAGGTGGTGGGCTTTAAGTTTTTTTTAGCTTAGTTTCCTTGAACTACTCCTTTTCTATAGCAATCCACAGCACTGAATAAGGTTTCACACCACAGATGATAATACCCTTCTACTGAGCTGCATGATAACATATTATTATGTTGGCAGCTGCAAGACCTCCCACTTTAGAAGGCCTGTGTAGTACACATAGATGAGTTTTGATGTTAACCTTAAAGGTAGGTAGATAAAGAGTGAAAACAATTTATCTGTTGTACTACTATATAATCATACCAGAAATATATACATTAATGGATCATCTGAAAAAAGGTTTTGATTGCACAGTATCTTACATTTGTGGGATTCCCTGCAGTCCTAAGAATATATATATAAAGTATATGCACATTTGAACATGTAAGCTTTCCTCCTGCACAAAAAATTACTAGGAAAATAATATGTTTAGCAACTTATGACCATCATTTATAATGTTCCTGTTATTATCCCAGGGGTCTTAAACAGATGTTTCCTGACAATCCCTGTTTGGTATTTATGTACATAGTACCTGTATCATACATTAGCACCTTGAAGTCCCAAGCAGGTCAAGTAGGAACACATTATGGGCACTGACAGATGTTCAGGCCCCTGCTCTTACTCATGGCACTTCAGATAAATTAATGAATTAGAGCACTCTAATTAGAATTAGATCGCTTTAATTAAAGCAATGAATTAGAGTGCCCCACCCCCTGGCTCAACAGACATTTTGTCTGTGATCCCTTTAAAAGCAAGCTGCTCCTTTTACAAGCTGCTGGCTTGCCTGGCCTGAGCTGGAGGGGTTGGGGGCGGGGGGTGGACCAAAGTCCTCCTGCCTCATGGGCCTGGTCTAGCTCCCCCCAGTACCCCTTCCAGGGGGGTTGGGCAGTGCTGCAAGGCAGGGGGGCTCCGATCCATCCCCCTCTCCAGCTCAGGCTTGGCAAGCCAACATCTCATGAAAGGAGCAGCTCACTGCTGATAGCTTCCTTCTCCCTGCTCCCCCCTCCTCTGGCTGATAGCCCTGGGGGCCGGGCTGGTCTGCATCAACCCAGCCCCAACATGTGAAAAATCCACAGTAGAGAACACAAGTTCCTTAAGGCACTCTAAAGCACAGCACCTTTATCTGATACCTCATTTGAGCAGGGTTAATTTTTCACACTATCAGCCACTTTAAAAGCTCTCTGCAGTCATGCATGTGTGTCACGGCATGGGTGTAGAGTGCTTTCAGGGGCCTGATTGAATGAAAAATGTAACTTCTGTCTGCACCCTATGATAGTCACATTAGATAAAGATCTAGAACAGTGATTTTCAATCAGGGTGCTATAGCACCCTGGGGTTCCCTGATAATCTGCCAATTGTCACATGGGGTGCCATGAAATGCTACTACCATTAGATGTGCAAATATGATTTATAAAATAAACCCAAATTTTTTCAAATAGGAATCCATAGTGGTAAAACCAGTTTGAACTGTTGTGATCCTTTTGATTTTTTTGCAACAGAAGAATTGCTGTATTAGGTTTCTGTAGTCAAAAAATGAGTGAAAACTAAGGACTCTTCTACACATGCAGATAAAGCAGGGGCGGGCAATTATTTCAGGCGAAGGGCCACTTACCTGGTTTTGGCAGGCAGTCAAGGGCCACGTGGGTAGCCCCGCCCCTTGACAGGTGCCCCACCCCTTGCCAGGTGACCTGCCCCCGGTCACCATCTTGGGACCAATGTCCCAATGTCTTGGGACCAATGTCCCAGGGCCAGCACCGGTGGGGCCCAGAGCAGGGTGCAGGCTGGTAGGGGTCTGTGGAGCTGGGTTGGGATGCACCATCAGGGAGAGGGGGGAGCTGGCCCGGCTCCATAGAGTCCCTGCTGGCTGGGACCCCATGCTTCTGCCACCCTTCTCTGGGCCTTGCCGGTGCTGGCCCCGGGACATCAGTGTGGGCCCTGTGTTCCCGCATTCACACCCACTGCCCCCCAGCCCCGCAGTACAGGCGGGGGGCAGCTCACAGCCTGGAACCCCTGCTTGCTGGCAGGCAAGAAGCTGGTGCTGAGTGTGGGGAAAAGAGGCCCCTCACCCACCCCATGGCTGGTGCTCCTTGCTGCAGGCACTTGCAGCCCATGTTGGGCTTTCTGGAGCAGGCACAGGCAGTCCCAGGCAGGCTGCGAGCGGCTGCAGTGTGGGGCACCGGCCACGCAGCAAGTGAGGGGCAGCTCTTCCCCGCGCTCAGCACCAGCTTGTAACCTGGCCTCGCTGCCAACCTGGTTCTTCCCCTTGGTATGGGGGTCTGTAGCAGACCCCTACCACCAAATCCCTTTCCCTTGACCTCCATGTATCCTAACCCACAATCCTTCTACTTTCTCTTCCTCGGATTCCATTTTGATAAGGGTCGATATATAACGCTGCTTGACATAGAGCACAACCCCTCCTCCTCTCCTCCCCACTCTATCCTTTCTGTACAGCTTATAGCCCTCAATGTGTACCATCCAGTCATGGGTAGAGTCCCACCAGGTTTCTGTTAACCCCACTAAGTCGTAAGTGTTTTCTGCAAGCAGGAATGCTAGTTCATCCTGCTTGTTCCTCATACTTCTAGCATTAGTGTATAGGCACTTGAGCCCTGTGACTAGCGCCTTTGTTGCCCCCTGGCTCTGATGCCCAAAGGGCCTCTTATTGCTTACCTGTGCTGTACTGCTGGACATCCCATGGATTGCAGGTTCCTTATGTTCTCCTTCTTCTGCCTCCCCATCCCCCGTCTGAGCTAGTTTAAAGCCCGACGTAGGAGATCAGCCAACCTGTTGGAGAAAAGACTTTTACCTTTCACTGAGAGGTGAAGTCCATCATGCCCCAGGAAGTCCCTTGCCAGGAAGTGTGGGTCATGGTCCAGGAAGCCAAATCCTGCACTATGGCACCAACTCCTGAGCTGCAGGTTGACCTCTCTGATGCAGGCGCTTAGAGAGAGATATTCCCAACAACAACTGAGGTAGCAGGAAGAGCGTTGTAACACCTTTGTGAGGTAGCATTGGAGGTGATTGGTGGAGTATGTGATATGACTGCCAGGTGCTGGTCTATATAGGGTGATTGTACCTGTGGAGAGGAGCAATTATGTGACTGAGAGATTGAAGCTTGAGAGATTGTGAGGAGTGGTCAGCATGAGTGAGGATTGGGGGCAGTCAGTACTTTGTTGTGATTGACCGTGTGTTGTGTTTGGGTGAGGTCCTGGGAGGACAATATCCCATGAGTGTCTTGATCGTCATGTGTCAGAGTGGGTGCTGACTGAGGCAGTCAATCCCCTGTGTGTGTGTATGTGTGGAGGTGAGGGCCTGGGAGGCCAATAGGGTGGCCATCATAGAGGACATTCCAGTTTTCTGCTACTCTGTCCTCTTGATATGAAACCTGATGCCTTTATGTCCTCTGTTTTTTATAGAGGACATAAAGGCCTTGGGTTTCCTATTGACAGAGGACAACTGGACTGTCCTCTATGATGGCCACCCTAGAGGCCAATTTCCTCAGGGAGTAGCCAGTGCTGAGATAGTGAGAGTGAATTTGTGCAAGTGGTGTGGTTGCTAGCAACTGCGTGTTGAGAGAGTAAAAGAGAGCATGGGTTGCTTTCTATCACCCTCTTTGGGAACTCCTTCTCTGTTTGTATATCTTTTGCTGTTATGGTTACTGATAGTATTGTGATGCAGCACTGTTATTGATTGTTTCGCTGTTGATTATTTTTGTAGATCTTGTTGTTTCAATCATTGATTCGTTACTCCTCATATTGTGTCTTGTATGTGTTTTATTACTATTTAATCACTGTGGCACTATGCGGGGCTAGGCTGCAGGCCAATGCCTAGTAAGAGCAACCTGCCCAATTTTCCTTTCATTTACTATTTGCCAATTAGCTAATTCACTGATTGGCTAATTGCTCATTTAACAAAGGTGATTCTTTTTGCATGGGAGAGCAATAGCCTAGTGCCTGTGTAGCCATGATTCTGTCCCATGCTCCTAGCGAACATGCAGGGTTGTTGTACTCTGTGAATAATAGATTTGAGAATAGTCTTGGGAGGCTGTTATTATTAGTGTAAATTAAAGCAGTCTAGATATTATTCAAATTATGCTAGAGTCTCCGATTGTCTGTTATTAATCTCAGGATTGGGGGAAAAGGGAAAAAGCAGAAAAGTGGCAGAAAGCCACTTATGTCTCTTTTCTGCTTAGGTTTTCTGATCTCTGTTAAGATACATGTGAGGGTTTTGTGGTTGAGTATGAATTTCTTATTCATATGCTAAATATTTATTCTGTTTATTTAAAAGGACATGAACTTAAAGGGCATGGCATAGCAAATAAAATAGAGCTTACTTTAAAAAAAAATCAGTCCTGCAGTGAGCTCTCTTTTGTTTTGTTTTGACTTACTCACTTCTTTTTTTTCAACAAATAACATTCTAGCTGTTTGTTATTGGAATATTACGTACCGGATTAATCTAATATAACCTTCTTAGGTAGACTGGTTGACAGGGTCAGAAAAGATGGGAAGATTGGCTGCTTATGCTGCCAATAATATTTCATAGTGTACCAACTAGAAAGTATAAGTGGCCAAAAATTAGCTGGTAATATATAATAAGTCTAGTAGCATTAGCTATTATTAAGGTGGCCTGATGCTTGTAGGACTGTTTTTTCATTTGTTTATATCTTTGTCTAGCTTGAATTGTTTGTCTGAAATTTTTGATGAGGGGGTATCTGCTTCAGGTTGAATGTTAATGAAAAAAAATCAGCCAAACTGTTTTTCATTATTACATTAGAGGAAATGCATTGTTTTACCATCTTAAAAAAAATCTGACTTTATTAGATGTTTTAGGATCAGCCTGATTAAAAACAGGGACCTGAACTTTGTCAAGCAGGTGGCTTCTGTGTCAGACAAACCTTTTCCTGTTCCTCTGAAAATCTGTCCAAATTTGGACAATTATAAACTTTGGAAAATTTCAGTTAACAGCTGCTTAGTTAAGTAACTATGCAACTAAAAATGTCAGAGATTCTGTGTACCTAAGTAGCTGACAGGGAAAAGGAATAAGTGACTGTCTGGGCAGTGAATGACTAGGATAAGAAACATGAGGAATAAGGCTGGGCCTGTATAGGCAAAGATAACAGGACCAGGATGAGGAACAAGGGTGAGGCAAGATAAACAGATTAATAGGGATGGGATAAGAAAGCAAGCATCATATTGAGAAGGAGAACTACCAGACGTCTGTGACCACTCTTGAACTTTTCCCTCCAGAATGTACAATGAAACTCAAGGTTCCTTACATTCACAATTCTTCTTCTAGAAGAAAATATCTGTGAAACTCTCTGACAAATATAGCTGTAACTTCTTTGACAGTGTTGTGGTTAAAGGTTCTGTGAAACATAGTTATCAGTCACAGTATTGTACCTCCAAGTACCCAATAGATGGAGCTATGTAGTAACAAACCACAATGATGGACTATAGGTGAAAGGTTTAGAATCTAGTTGGTGTCCCTTTGGCTAAATTTGGTAAAATGAAAAGAACAGGAATTTTACTTGAAGTGTTGATATTTTAGATGATATACTATCACTTAATGTTTCTGTGAATTTACTATTAAAATGAAATTTCTAAAGAGTACCACTTAATTACTTTGATTAGTTATTATTTAAAAAAAAGGGGGGTTTCTAGCTCCCTCATTCATTTTGATATGGCATTTTTCCACTGACCAGCTAGGACCCTTAGCCTGCAACAAGAATTAATTTGTGGGGGGGGGGGGGAGGGAGTCTTCTTTACATGGTTTGTTTTGTAGGACTGGGCATCTGTTCATCTGTGAAACTGACAATGGTGAAATTGCTGTGAATGAGAAAAAATGGAGGAATTTGGGCTTTATTTTTGCTAATTTAATCTTTTATTTATGTCATTGTAAAAGCTGCTTTTAGCCAAGACTTTTAGTGGAAAGCAACCTGACAAGATGCTCCAGAATAATAAGGAAACGGAGCCAACAAGTGGCATAAAGATGTTTTATTATTCCATTTAGATCTTTGTATTTCTTATGCTCTCAAAAGTAAAACGCGATTCATTGTTTTTGGAATCCTTTAATATTGACTGACACTACTCTCTCCCAGAGCTCCAACCATGTTGGTACTTTGATTCACAGCTTGCCTCTTAATGCGCCCTTGAAGAAAGGAATGATAGTGAATTTGATGTTATGGCTGAATTGATCCACTGGAGATATATCAGCTCTGTGAAAATGGAATTGGTCTTATACTAACTTAGTTGCATAAACTAGCTAGCTTGTTTCTAAGAGATTGACTTTTATTAGTAAATGTTTAGGATTGTGAATCCAAAAAAAAAAGCTGACAAAGCCAGTAGGGAAATACATAGAGCCCCAGAGAGGGACTAACAATAGAAGGATGGGGGTGAGGAGGGGAATGCAACTAGGTTACAGGAGATGCAATGTTAATGCTAAACCAGGATAGTAGCCTCAGTGTCATTAGCTGCTTTTGAAAGAACTGGGAAACTAAGGATGGTGGATAAAGCTCTGTGTGCTTTGTTTTTTCTCATGATTTTCATCAGTTGACTCAGTGTCTATTAAGGTCACTGATGATCACCTGCATTTTTTCATGGTCTAGATTACATGACCAAGCAAACTCAAACACACAGTGGCTTGTAGACAGACATGATGGAAATGCTGCCAGTGCCTACAGTTAGAATATCAGTGTCACCATCAGTCATAAATGCTGCAGGAAGGACTTCATCAGGTTAGTTGAAGATAGTATTAGCATATTACTCATGTGCTTTTTCAAAGGCCAGAGTCATTTTCTGGGTATTTGGGGATAGTGGTTGTTAATCTCTGCATGTGCCTCTTAAGGGTACCCCATCTGGCAGTTGAAGTCACAAACATTTTGGCAACAAGGACTGGTTTAGTGGTAGAAAGCTTTTTGACATTTGCTGATATTAATGATGGCTTTTGGGGCCATTTTGAGTGCCTTTGGTTTCATAGTTTCATAGTAGCTGGGGTCAGGAGGGACCTGAACAGATCATCTAGCCTGACCCCCTGCCACAAGCAGGAATGAATGCTGGGTTCACAAGACCCCAGACAGGTGATCATCCAACCTCCTCTTGAATTTGCCAAAGGTAGGGGTGAGGACCACCTCCCTGGGAATTTGGTTCCAGATTTTGGCCACCCTAACTGTAAAATATTGCCTTCTGATCTCTAACCTAAACCTATTCGCCATCAGCTTATTACCATTGTTCCTTATCACCCCAGATGGTGCTGGGGAGAAAAGAGCTCTGCCTATTTTCTGTTGATCCCCCTTGATGAGCTTGTATGCAGCCACCAGGTCCCCCATCAGCCTCCTCTTGCTGAGGCTGAACAGATTCAGGTCCTTCAGTCTCTCCTCATAGGGCTTGTCCTGCTGCCCTCTCACCAAGCGGTTGGCCCTCCTCTGAACCCTCTCCACGCTGGCCACATCCCTTTTGAAGTGCGGCGCTCAGTACTGGATGCAGTACTCCAACTGCGGCCTGACCAAAGTCTCATAGAGGGGGAGTATCACCTCTCTGGACTGGCTTGAGATGCACCTTTGGATGCATGACAAGGTATGGCTGCCCTTGCTGGCTGCAGTCTGGCATTGGCGGCTCATGTTCATCTTGGAGTCAATAATGACTCCGAGATCCCTTTCCACTTCTGTGCTTTCAAGAGGGGAACTCCCCAGCCTGTATGTATGCTGTGGATTCATTCTCCCAAGGTGCAGCACCCTGCATTTGTCTACATTGAACCCCATCCTATTCTCACCTGCCCACTTTTGTAGTCTGTCTAAATCTAGTTGCAGCCTCTCTCTCCCTTCAAGTGTGTCTACCTTGCCCCACATCTTAGTGTCATCAGCAAATTTGGACAGCATGCTTTCCACTCCCTCGTCCAAGTCGCTGATGAAGATGTTAAACAGTGCCGGCCCAAGGACCAAGCCCTGGGGGACCCCACTGCTCACATCTCACCAGGTTGAGTACAACCCGTCCACCACTACTCTCTGGGTGTGCCCCATCAGCCAATTTTTTACCCATCCAACTGTGCAGGCATCAATGCCACAGTTGCTTAATTTATTGAGGAGAATGGGATGAGAGACAGTGTCAAAGGCCTTCTTGAAGTCTAGAAAGACTACTTCCACAGTGACATCATCATCCAAGGATTTAGTTACTTGGTCATGAAAGGTAATCAGGTTGGTCTGGCAGGACCTGCCTTTGATGAACCCATGCTGGTTGCCCCTGAGCATGATCTCCCCTGCTGGCCCCGCACAAATGTGCTCCTTGATGATTCTCTCCAAGAGCTTCCTAAGCACCAAGGTGAGACTTACCGGCCTATAGTTACTTGGGTTCTTTTTCCTCCCCTTCTTGAAAATTGGGACCACATTAGCCAGTTTCCAATCCCCCAGCACCTGGCCAGATGACCACGAATACTCATACAGTTGGGCCAAGGCTCCTCGATGACCCCAGCCAGCTCCCTCAACACCCTTGGGTGGAGGGCATCTGGACCTGCAGATTTAAAAATGTCTAGCCCTTCCAGAAGATCCCTAACTACATCTGCACTGACTGAAGGCCTGATAGAGCTATCCCCAAGATTGTCCCTACCTCTGGTAGGTGGGATATCCCAGTCCCTGTTCAAGAAAACAGAGACAAATAAACTGTTAAAAATATCAGCTTTCTTGTCTGGCATGTTGTGTCAGGTTTCTGGTACAATCAGCAAATGAAGTTAACAATTGCATAATCATGTCCACAGATACATTTTCTATTGCAATAGAGGGTTTTAAGTAGGATTTGCAGAGTGAGAATATAAGAAGGACTATGGTATGATAAGAGAAGCAGAATGGATCTTTTCTTTCATATTTGTCTCTCTCATTTTTTTTATGCTATATATTTGATGCAAGTCAGCCTAAGTGCTTTCATTTTCTAATGAGAGCACTTATAAGACTTGCATCAAATATATAGCATAAAAAATTAAAAAGACAAATATGAAGGAAAAGATCCATGCTGCTTTTCTTATGGCATTATTGGGCCTTCTGGTGTTAAAAGTTCCAGGGGGAGACCATATGTGCTAAACTCAAGCAATTTTTAGTGTTCTGCCAAATGCTCTCACTGAAAAATGCAGGGATTATTGGAACTATGAAACCAGTACTAACTCTCACTGAGATTTCATTTTACATGGTTTCATATACATACAGCTGCTTCAGGCTGCATATGTACATATGAAGTTTTCCCCTTGTGATGTTCTCAAAATACTTATAGGCAATAAGGGGAAATTCTCTCCTCTTTGAGCTACTCTTGCTAAGAGGAGCAGGAGCTTCACAGGATACAGTTTATAGAGTTGCCTGGTTCTGCTACTTGATGAGTTGTACTGTGTGTGAAAGAAGTGAGAGAGTTTCATTTCTCACTCAGGGGCCTTAATGAAGACATATTTACATTCATCATACCTGACTGCCCTAAGATTAATTATCTGCTAAACCCCATAAAATATTTTTGTAATCAAATTAAATTCTTAATTGAGACACTGAATTATAAAGAACAGTATCTGGCACAAAATAGCTCCCCAGTTACTAAACTACAATTCACACTACCCAAAACCATGTTTTTTGGGTTTTTTTGCACTGAGATACGTTCCAGAGTAAATGATATCCATCTCTACATGGATCCTTGAGGTTCAGAACCCTCATTGAATTGAACGATAACTACATACGTAGTCTACAGCACCAGGCTCAAGCTATCCCAGTCACATAGACTGTAGATAGCTTTCTAGGAAGCAGTTTTTTTTGTAGTTAATTTTATACCGAATGTGTGTAGCTAGAAAGAATTAAACTAACCAACAAACTCTATTTTCCCCCAATCCCTTTATTTCTTTTTTATATTTATAGCTTTCTTTTTTGTTTGGTTATAAAAGCTTTCTCTCTTGTGAGATTTACCGTGATCTAATCCTACATAGACAGACATGGGGATAAAGTTTTCAAATGTGGCCCATGAAACTTCACACAGTCTGTTCTGGTTGCATCTGTAGTAGAATGGAGGTGAGCAGGTGCTGCTTGCCCTGTAATTTTTTTTTCTTTCTTTCCATGAGTAAGTTTGTGTTGGGGAAACAGTAAGGAAAAGATGGAGTCACACTTGCATTTGCATGCATTCCCTGTCACAGTTAGCTGGTTTTGAGAGAAGTAAACTGCACCGCAGAAAGAGGTGTCAGAATACAAATCTTGTCAGGAACACATGAGTGATTGTGACTATTGATCAAAATTTCCTTCATCAGGTAGCAGCTCTCTGGTGCCTCATATTCACATCTAATTGCTGTGCTTTGTCTAGTCCTATGCTCTGAAGACTGTTCCTGAAACTTCTGTGACATTGTTCATTATAAATAAAACTTATTTTCTCTCTCCAGGCCTTTGTTGAAAATTTTATTTAAAATACTTTTATTGAAGAAAAAGCAGATAGTTTGTTCCCAACATGAATCAAAGCTCCTAATTCTGTGAAAAATGTGAAGTCTAACTATTTTGGTTGGCTTTCTATTTCTGGCAGAGGCCATGAACATTTCCAGCTTATATAAATGATCCAAGTTGAACTGATTTACCTGGAAGTGCTTTTTGGAAGTTTTAATTTTTCCCCATGGTCAGCATGTTTTCCTTTTCCTTAGTATTAATAGCTTTTGGCTCTAAGCAAATAATGCTGTATTGATGATGTATTTGTTTGAATTTACTTGGGCTAATCTTCAGATACAAGTACTAATAAATTTAATTGTTTTTCTAAAAACAGAAACTGCTGACAGTGATGGTATTTTTAAAAGTTTAGTGGACTGGATTCAAAAGTTAGATGAAGGAGCCAGGAAGATTGATGTAGCTTAGTTATGCACCTAATAGACTAATTAAATAAGATGTATAGAGAGCATAAGCTTTTGTGAACTCAAGCTCTGTTGCCCTGTGGGGTCAGGCCAACTCTCAGGATCTTAATATTGTGCTGTTGGACAGGAGGGCATGGTGTACAATTGCACATGCACACACTCAAAAATCAATTAGGTGCATATGTGCACACTACCAACTCAGGCATGTACACATCCAAGATTACCAGCCTAGGCACATGCATACCTATCAAGCACATACACACTAGACACACCAAAAATTAGACAACAATCAGTTGTCAATACCCACATACTCAGTACACATATACCAGTCACTAACTTGTATATCATGCACACGATGACATATGTCACCAGTTCACACACATACCACCCACCTACACATACACACAGGTGAGTTCCTAACTTGGATGGTATGGTGTGTATATGTGTGTGCTTGGGATACCTGGGGGGAAGGTTAAGGTGAGCGAGTGAAAGTTGCTGGGACCAGGATTAGAACTGGTAGACTAGAGAGAAGCTGGGCTGAGGAACTGAGGGTTGGGGTTACTTAAGGTCAAGTAGCCCCAGGGTTACTTGAGGTCATTGGTGCTGGGGTGGAAGCAAGGGAAAAAGCCCAGTGGCAAGAAGGAGACAGCTAGGAAAGAGAGAGGCAGAAGGCTGGGAGATTGGAGCTGGAAACTGAGGCAGAAAGCTGGGAGATCAGGGGGCAGATAAGTGGTGGAAAGGAGGAAACAGTCAGAAAACAGACAAAAACCAAACTCAGGGTTTCAAAATAACAGGTTTATTAAACAGAGAACACACTACACAGCCCCATGAAGTTATTGGTACGTACACACACACACTCACTCACTCACTCACTCTGGTAGCAGGAGAAAGAAACTCAGTGGAAGGGTTGGAGTCCAGGTAGGGAAGAGAAACAGAGTCCAAGTCCTTTGCTTGGGGAAGGAAGGTGGGTGATAGCTACCTATCCTGGGCTGTGAGATGATCCTCGATGGCCAGTTGGGATCTTCTCCAGCAAGGTGTTGTCTAGAGGGGGGTCGCTGGCAGGGCCTCTGGGTGGATAGGTGGTATGGCACGGTGCTAGTCCAGATGGAGAGGGTGACCCACTAGGTCTGTCTTCACTACCCCCTTTTATAGGGGCAGACCTCCTATGACCCTAGTGGCAGGGGCATGCCCAGGCAAAAGTCAGTCCCTGGTGTACTGAGCATGTGCACTTACTCCACTAGGTAAGGACGTGCAGTTTCAGGTGTCTGTAACGGTGAGTTGACTGATTTCTGCAGGGGTCTTTGTCTTCCAAATCTTGAGCCAGGGAGGGTCAATGCAGGGTGATGGTTGGGTCATCGAGGTGATGATTCGCTCATTCAGAGGGAACTATTTTTAGACCTACTGCCATTGTCTCTCAAGCACCCTCATTCATCCCCATTCATTCAGCAACCAATTTACATAGGAGGGGTAGGTATGAGTCACACAGTTACAACAGAGTTACAATAAGGTACGCCCAGGCAGGGGAGACAAGATGGAAACTTGACAAACAAAATGGAAACTTGACATGACTTATGGTAACTTACTATATGATTTAGGCGTACATATGTATCAGTAGAACAGTAATATAGAACAGTAAAAATCAATATAAACATAATAATTATACAATATAAAACAGTAGGTATCCATAACAGGACACTTATTTGAAAAGAAGGAGAAAAAATAAATAAAACAAACAAAAAAAAAAACTTGCTACCAAAATAAAATGCTGAAGCTTACCCTATGTCATAGCTCATTTATACTTATCTATAAGAACAGAGAGGGAGAGAAAATGTCAGAAATGGTTAAGGGAAGGGAAGGGAATGTATTATTAAATTTAAAAAAAAAAAGAACAACTGCAGGTTTTGCTACAGCTCCATTTATCAGATGTTGCATATGGATAATGCATTCTTATGAGAGTGGGGAGACCTTTTTTACAAAGTCTTGTTCTAAGAAGCCAGAGAAAGGATGCTAACCCAGGCTTTCTGTGTTCTCTGCGTCATTTTATCTGCTGGAGTATTGGATAAACGAAGATACTACCACCTCCTGGATGTGATTATACATTATACCAGCTCGGAGCACACCAATTAGGTTGGACCCACTGGTGAAATAGGTATAATAACAGCTAGTATGTGAGTCTCATGAAAGGTTAGGCATAAGTACCAAGCTGCTCAATGCCATTAAGACTTGTGTAGTTTTGTGTGGCTTTTACTAGCAAAAACCTAGGCTACAAAAGACTTGGGCTCCTACACTGTTGGGTAGCAGCTAATAAGGGTGTTCTGTAAGTATCGGTGATTTCTGGCAGTAAGTTCTCTGGTGTCTCAAGGCACGGATAAGTATCTATATCTTGCTTGTGAAACTAGCCCAGAATTTTCACATAGTTATTTTAGTAAACATCCTTATCTCAGCCATGGTCAAGATTGGACTATAATTGTTTTGCCGTCATTTAATTTTCCAAATATTGTACAGAAGAACAGCTGGGGAAGACTTTACTTCAATAAGTTTTCAATCATATTAATCAAGCAAACTAAAAAACATTATCAGCTGAAAAGAGCTATTAGATTGCTGAAATGAACCTTGAAAAATACAAGATTCCCTTGGCAGAAGATTTCATATGTATTCAATTTTGCAGTTGCAGAACTGTAACTACTTTAAGATTTGAAAGTATGATGGCCTTGTGGGTGAACACTAGATTTGGGCTTGAAAGATCTGATCCTCCCAGCTCTTTCCAATTCTACTTGTCTGATGCTGGGTATACCACTTCATGCTTCAGTTTCCTACACACAAGGTTTTATTTTTCTTGTGCCTGTCTTGGTTATTTAAACTCTGATGGCCAACCTTTTTGGCAGGCATATCACCCACTTGCTGAGTTCTGCTTTGATCCCACGTCTCAGAGACATACCTATTACAAGTTTGTGCCCTGGGGCACAAGAATAGAAGCAAGAGGACTGAGTGTCCCTCCATAGCCTAAAGCAGAGGCAGGATGCTGTTGCAAGAGGAGATATCACCACAAAAATCACTATTAATCTTTCCTTGGCCCTGCAACAGCAGCAGTTTTATATGAGGACCAAGGATATGGAGCTATGAATTCTGATCCCTGCACGGCCAGGGAAGGGTTAACTTGGTTCTTGGCAGTGGTGCCTGACACTTCCTCTCAGAGCAGCCTTGCTCCACTTCACAGAATGCTCAGCTTCCCCATCTTCATTCCTGCACCCCCTTTCCAGAGTGCCCAGGACTCCCATGCTACACATAGCAGCTGCCCATGCCAATTGTGGCATGCAGGCTGTGGGTTGGCCATCCGTTTTCCAGGTTCTGGGGTGGGTCAAAGAGATTGTCTCAGTCTATCTACCTCCATACTTACCTACCCGTGGCTTTATGGTGCTTAATACAATGGGACTCTGATTTTGGTCAAGTCCTCCAACTGCTATTGTAGTACAAATATTAAAGATACCTTTTTGGATGTACATTAGCCAGAAAGAAGCCTCTGATTTCTGTGAATGCTTGGGAACTAAGCAGTAGGTTCTCAGGTAATCCAAACTGGCACTGGGCAGAGATTTCTACTATATTATCTTCGTGCACTTTTAAAGGCTATAACCAAAATATGAAAATAACCCCTAAATATAACCAAAAATGAAATAACCCCTAAATATAACACAAAGTTTGGGCATTGATGGACATAAAGCAATATGTGGTAATGGAAAGTATTAGGCATACAACCCCAGGCAGGAAAAGGACAGAGGTCAGATGACCCCAGCCAGGTGCCTATCGAGCCTCCTCTTGAAGACCTCCAAGTTAGGTGATGGTACCACCTCTCTTGGCAGCCCATTCCAGATTCTGGCCACCCTTACTGTGAAAAATTTCTTCCTAATACCTAACCTGAATCTACTCTCCACTAGTTTGTACCCATTATTCCTAGTTACTCCTAGGAGTGCCCCGGTAAATAGCGCATCTCCAACTCTCTGTTGTCCTCCCTTGATAAACTTATAGGCTGCTACAAGGTCTCCCCTCAGACATCTCTTGTGAAGCCTGAAGAGATCCAGATCCCTCAACCTCCCCTTGTAGGGTCTTGCACGGAGGCCACTAATCATATGAGTAGCCCTACTCTGGACCCTCTCCAGATTCTCTGCATCCCTCTCGAAGTGCAATGCCCAGAACTGGACACAGCACTCCAACTGCGGCCTGACCAAAGCTGCATAGGGGGGGAGCATCACCTTCCTCGATCTGTTGGTCATACATCTGCCAATGCACAATAAGGTGCAATTGGCTTTGTTGATGGCCTCGTTACACTGCCGGATCATGTTCATCTTGGAGTCAACTATGACTCCAAGATCCCTTTCAGCCACTGAGCTGCTGAGGAGGTCAATTCCCAACCTATAGGTGTGCTGGGGATGCCTCCTCTCTAGGTGGAGTACTTGCATTTGTCTTTGTTGAA